>NC_068388.1:4998749-5298749 GCF_023724105.1 Carassius gibelio | reverse complement strand
CACACACACACACAAACATATACATACATTCATACATACATACTGCACACACACACACACACATATGCTATCCATCTGTTCTTCCTTTCATGGCTTTTCAGCACAGAAAATTACCAATTAATATGATTACATATTAAGTAACATTAAATGTTGCTAAAAGAGATTAGAAGTAAAGAAAAAGTGAAATATTGAAAAGTTTAATAATTGTAAAATGCTGAAAAGTAAAAAAACCTATAAACTATCTACAAAAAAAAAAAAAAAAGAGAGAGACAATTCACAATATTACAAGTTTTTACTGATTTTTTGGCAAATAAATGTAGTCTTAGTATGAGCATAAGAGACTTCTTAAAAAAATGTTAACTTTTAAAAAGTATATTTAATGTTTTAAATCTACAATATATATATATTTTGGCCAAAGGTGGCCTGTCTGTAAGGTTCAAAGGGAAAATCTATCACTTGACTCTTCCATGTAGGATCTTACACAAGAGCAATCAGGGTTTGCAGTTTAGATACACCAGACTACAATCTTTAAATAGCTCACAGATTGACAGGTAATTGACAGATTAATTTCAGGTTCTTCATTACAGTCTTCAAAAATTTCAGCCTCAAATGGATTAATTGATTTAGAAATAAGTATCTTACAAATCTTAGTGAGTAATTACTGCTGTTTAATTTGAATATATTAGAATTTTTTAAGCAATTAAGGTCGAGTAACAAGATTGTGGAACCATGAAGAATCACCCACACATATATATACAGACATGTGTGTGTGTGCTCTTATTTTTGTGATATACCAGGACACAGCTCTGTATAATGACATATGGCAAAGGTATTACAAGGAAAGGGTGACTTATGAGGACATGACCCATGTTCCCATTTTTCAAAACGCTTATAAATCATACAGAATGAGTTTTTTTGAGAGAGTAAAAATGCACAAAGTTTCCTGTGAGGGTTAGGGTTAGGTGTAGGGTTGGTGTAGGGCCATAGAATATACAGCTTCTACAGTATAAAAACCAGTATGCCTATGGGATGAACCCACTTTTCACAAAAACAAACACGTGTGTGGTTGTGTGTGTGTGTGTGTGTGTGTGTGTGTGTGTGTGTGTGACCCTGGACCTGGTCTTAAGTCGCTGGGGTATAGTTTGACCAATAGCCAAAAATACATTGTATGGGTCAAAATTATTGTTTTTTCTTTTATGCCAAAAATAATTAGAATTTTAGGTAAATATCATGAAGATATTTTGTACATTTCAATCTGTAAATATATAAAAACTTATTTTTTTAAGTTTTAACCATTGCTAAGAATTAATTTGGACAACTTTAAAGGCGATTTTCTCAGTATTTAGGTTTTTTTTTTTTTTTTTTTTTTTTGCACCCTCAGATTCCAGATTTTCAAGTAGTTGTATCTAAGCCAAATATTGTCCGATCCTAATAAACCATACATCAATCAAACACTTTATTCAACTTTCAGATGATGCATAAATCCCAATTTCAAAAAATAGACACTTAAGACTGGTTTGTGGTCCAGGGTCACATATTTGTGTTTAGTCCTACAATAGTAGCAAAAATCAAAGCGCTATGATTCGAAGTTGTACTGCCAGATCTGAGAGGATGTACTGTAAGTGCCGACTTGTGGATATAAAGCGAAACTAAAGTGCAAAAGTAAATATGTCTTACACATTTTCTGTTTATGTGAATGTGATTTGACACATTTGTAACTATTAATCTGCAACTTCCAATTCAAAACACGTGTGTTTTGATTATTGTCTATGTGTGCAAATCGAAAGCTTCAGATTTTCCCATCAGAGCTGTGAGTGTAAATTTCAACATAAAGATCTGAATATTAATATGAGAAGTTTTAACTTTCAAATCAACAAGCTCTCTAATTTGTCCTACTCTTCCACATTCATATAGGCCAACTCATTTCATAACTGAATCAACTCAGATGACTCATTTGTTCGAAGAACTGCAGGTTATGTCTGACTCAAAATGAACCATTTATTTGTTCTTTGTACTTTATGTAAATCTGTCAGCTAAGTAAACCAACCAAACAACATTTTCAGGCCAAGGATAGTTCAATCTGCAAAGCTCTGCCTTAAGTTCTTTTATTGGTTGTAATGGGGCTGTATGTATACAAAGTCAAGATCCACTAAAGTGTACCAGAGAGAACCATATCAAACCTGAAAAGACATTGGTGTGACAAAGCACATTTCCTTTTGTCCTTTATTTTTACCTTCAAAGCATACTTGCAAGCGTCACCTGTGTCATTGTCTTGATCCATCCTTCCCTAAACTGCAGTGTCATGACTCACATCTGCTTTTTCAAGCGCAGTGAACGTAGATGTGGAGCCTGACAGGTGTAATAGATGAAAACATCAGCTCTGATTGATTTATAACAGTTGTCCAGTCTGTGCAACAGCAGCAAGGTCACCAGCGATGGACGGTTGTCAAGATTCTGACACGTTGATGGACTCATTACCAAGATGATGTACTGTACACGCTGATCTCAGGAAGTGGACAATAACACATTAATCTGCTTAATTTAAATATTTAAAAAACAAATTGTGACCCGTCACGGAAACCAGTGACACAAGTCGGCAGCACAACTTTCGAGCAAAATGAGAAAGAAGCGTTTTTTTTTTTTTCGAAATTGGTGATTTTCGTTTTTTTGCAGAATCTGTTAGTTGAGATCACAAAGAAGCCTCTCCGTGTTTGAGATAGCAGTATTGGTATATTTAAAAGGGTACATTTTGAGGTTGAAATCAGGTTGTTTGTCGGAGATTCTAGCACGCAGTAGGGGCGTTTCATTGTCTGTCTGTATTTCCATACTGCATAAGCCGTCTTTTGTTTCTTTTGTTATTGCCCCCGCCCTCCGAGGGAAGCGTGGCTACTTAGTATGCAGCGCTCTGGCCGGCTGTAGCTGATATCAAAATTCAATGAAGATGTACGCCGCAAAGATGATCACAGATGAGCTGAACCGTGGCCGTTACACCGAAAATGTTTTGAAGTACTTCTTCGACAAGCCGGATGCTTATAAACAAGTGCTCACTGATTCTGAAGATGATCTGAGCAACGATGAAAGCGGCATAATAAGACTGTATAATATCCCTTATCTACAACTGAGCGAAGATGACGATGAGGAAGAATGTATTGGACTGGCGTCAGACGAGTTGGACCGTAAGATATCAGAGGCTATATCGATAGTAACATTTGATGGGGATAAAGACAGAGAAATGGGGAAAATCCTTAACATTTAGAGGCAAACAGACGCACAGTGCAAACTTCGGAGATGGTTACATCCACAAAGAAGACCCCGACAAAGAGAAAGTGTGCCCGAACGACTTATTTCATTGGAGGCATTGAGATCTGCAAGAATACTTTTGTTTCTTATGGGGTGAGTTTCCATAAACATCAAAGTTTGTCGTTTTGTGTTCATTCTAAGAACACGTACACGTTATCTCATGTTTAGTCCATGTTTAGACCTTCCCATATCTACCTATTGTTATTAGCTAGCTCATCGGTTATCACAGAATCCTGTTAAAGTCCTAATGCTACACAATGAAGTCAATTCACCAAGTTTTATGTAGAAAACCAGCAAATAACAAATAAAATTTGCATTAATATGTACTTTTTGTTTATATAAACATTAAAATAATAACATTAAAAATGATGGCCACATTTTAAAGATTAAAGATTTGTTATAAAAAGATAAAACTCACATATTTCAGCCTCTAAATCATTTTTATAAAAGTTAAAAAAGATAAATGACTGACATTTACAATTACATTCTCCTTTATTATTAATAGAATGCGGTCCGATTTTTCCCATTGTGTCTGTCGTTGCTATGCAGGCTTGCTTTTTTAGCTTTTTTGAGTGCCTACCTTCAAATGGCCACAACTTCTCCAAATATTATCAGATTTCCATGTGTTACACATCGTTGGAAAGCTTGGAGACTACAGTTTCAGAATCTGTGAATAACTCAAAATGCCCCAGAACTGACTTGTGTCCCTACTTTCCGTGATTGGTCACAATTATTTTGGCATAGTTAGGTCTAATTATTTATATACATATTGTTATGCATACAAAAATAAATATTACATTTATCACTAGTGAAAAATTGCATATTTTATATGCTAGATACTTTAAAAACATAATTCAGTTCTAACAAATCATATTTCAGTTGTCCATAAAGTGATCAATTGGATTTACAAGACTTGTACATATAGACATAATATAAAATGAATATAAATGATGACAGAATCTTTGTTTTTTGATGAATATCCTGGACTGGCTCTTGACAATGTTTAAGTGCAAGATTATTATTATTTTTTTACATTGTGTGATAGGAAATCCTGCTATAGACAGCTACAGTAGCACATACTGCACACATGAAGAGTCCCTTCCTCTGAGACATCAGGAGGCTCCTATAGTCAATACGTTGAAACCATCTTCCACATAAATGATGCATTAGCTGAATCACCATTCCCAGGGTCCTCAGAAACACCCTTCAATGCAGCCATTGGCCTTTTCCCCAGCCTCTATCTACCGCTTTTAATTTCCCTGCTAATTAGGAGCCATCTGTGGGCCGTCACAGGCTGAATGTATGGTGCTGATGCTAATGGCTGAGATGTGTTGAACCCGGAGAGAGATTTTGACAGGGATGCCTTCAGGCTGACACCCAGCATTTACACAGTTGCTAAACTGACAAAAAGTGAGAACTTTCGGTGATCATAATGCTCCCGAATGAACTCTGTATGCCCTGTGTAATTGGATCATTATTCAATCTAAATTTTCAAGTACTTCGTGCTAGCACTGATACTTTTCCAGAGCCAACCTCTCCAGCCTAATTATACAAAACTTCCCATTTACAAAAGGCGAGTATGTGCTTTTCAATTCCATTGTCGTGACGGTCATCACAATGACACTTTCAAGACAAACTGCAATGTTAAAATCATGTTTACTAATATGGTTTACTGCTTGTCCTCCATACAGACTCAAATTGTTTTAGATTTTATGATGTAACAAAAACATGATGTCTTTCTGACTAGGTCAGGCCTAGAATGTTGATGAGAATAAATAATGACACATTCCTCCATCTTATTTATTTCAGACACATTCTTAAGCACCACAATTGTTAGTTCTGTTCACAAAAATCTGAGAGTGGCTACAACAGATGCTAGTAAATACTTTAGTGTACGTACATACACACACACAGAGAGAGAGAGAGAGAGAGAGAGAGAGACAGAGAACAAATTCATGGTGAATAATTAAATAGAATACTGTATACTAAGTATATACTAAATATACTAAAATATCTTTTATCAAACTGGTCAATCCAACACCATGCTATGATTGCTATGATTGAATTCTTTTTAACTAATTATGTGAAAAATAAAATAATTCCATCTTAAACAGTTGTGCACTTTTCATAAGTTTTATATATATATATATATATATATATATATATATATATATATATATATATATATATATATATATATATATATATATATATATATATATATTTATATTTCATTTTATTTCAGTTAAGGTTTATTTTATTTCAAGTAACTTTTTTTTTTTTTTTTTGTATGGTTTGTACTACTTAACTATAATAACCCTTTATACAACATATAGCTGCATCCAGTGAATATTATTTGCATCTCATAATGTTACTTGAATAAACTATCAAAAAAATAAATAGAAAGCAGAGATAGTTGCTTTCTATAGGCTGCATAGCCTGCTGTACAGTTCATACACCTGATACAGGTTCGATTAAGCATCACAAAAGGACCAATAGAGCAAAACATTACAAAAAGTTTTTTTTTCCTCCACAAAAAGATGGGCTCTACCAGAAAAACTGCTTCCAATGGCCATGACAACATGACAGAGAGAATATAAAATATAAACCAATCACTGTCAGAATGCATGACATTTTCATCTCAACAGTCAATAAAATAAGAGATAATTTTTCTCTCACTTGTGAATGGTAAATCAATGATACATGATCCTTTGTAGAATTCTCCAGTTCAAGCAAATGGCTTCTTTAATCTGTTACCTTGGCTACTCTTTGAATAAATAAAGATTATTTCACTATCCTACACACTCAGACATTTACAGACAAGAAAAGGTGAAGGGCCATCTGTCCCGCTCGCTTACAGAAGCTGAAACTGACGCATTAATGCACAATTACCAGCTTAGAGGGCTGAACATGCAATGATTTTCTCTGGCAATTCTCAAGTGCTGCAGGGGCATAATGGTGATGACCAGCAAACAGAACCTAGAGCTGCTTTGCAAAAATGTATCACAGTAATAACATGTATGCTGTTTTAACTGAACAAACACAGATTTAACACAGACGATAGGTATTCACATCATTGCATTTCCAAAGACGGAATGGAAAAGATCAAAACAGTCTTTCAGCCTGTCCTGATATATCCTGCATTCTGGTGGATGCCTTTCCTTATCACCCAGCTCAGATAAGAGACAGACAAATCAAACATGGTGCAAGAACCAGTCTCCTGGCAAAGCTAGCCTTCCTCAAGAGGAAATATACAGTGAGAATACAGGATGTAAAAGGGAAGTTTGGAGTAAAAACATTCATAACAACGTAGGGAAGCCGAGAGAAAGATAGTGATATCTATAAAAAATAACCTGCATATCAATATTTGCTGAGAAAAGCCTCCAAAAACAGATTCTTCAAAGATATGATCATGCCAGAACAGAAATCTTTAAATGCACACATGCACACTACAGATAAAAGTGCGCTCGCACACACACACGTTTAAAAGTGTGGGCTGGTAATATGTATTTAAATAACTGTTTTTCTATTTGAATATATATTTAAAAAAAATATTCAAAGTATAATTTATAGTATAATTACTCTGGTCTTCAGTGTCACATGATCTTTCAGAAAGCGTTCTAATTGAAAGAAACATTTCATATTTTCTCCACTGTTAGAAACAGTTGTGCTACTTTATATTTTTGTGAAAAATCCTTCACACAGTTGCGTACGGGACATCCCTGCAGTGCGTGGGGGGCCCACCTATTTGAGGGTCCCCATCGCAGGACATTCTAAAAGGCATTTACAAATCACAAATCCCAAATAACCGTTTGAAAACTTTTTGCTTTGAAAAACTCAAAACGCTACAGTGAAATTTGGAAAAATTTAAGGTCTCTTTTAAACTTCTTTTGATTTGACCGCTGTGTTTTTGGAACGCATGCTCGAAACTCTGTGAAGTAACCTCCAACTAAGCTACACCTTGATGATGCAAACTATGTTTTGGAGCACTGGTCCATTGCTGCCAAGTTTAGCTCTTCTGAGTACTGAGAATGCTCAAAACATTGACATGAAAGCTGCAGTGAAAGACTTTGGGCACCAAAATGTTCTGAGAGCGCAAAGGATTCAGTAAAATAAATCAAAATATATCCTAAAGTATAGAGTTATTTATTTAAAGGGTTAGTTCACCCAAGAATTGCTGAGTTAGATGTGTTCCTAGGTTAACATATTTTGTTGACCCTGGAACAACATTTACTCCAAAAATGTATTCTTGACCATATCCCTACACCTTAACCTAACCATGAGTAATCCCTAAAATCAGAGGCAATGATAGATGAATGACACTGATGTACAAGCAACAAACAGTGATTTTAAGCGTAAACTTCACAAAATCTATAAACTGGTTCTTCAAATCTGATTGGTTAAATCACAGTGTTGTTCCAGGGACAACAAAGATGTAGTCCCAGGAACATGTCTCACTTGGTAAAATCAGGTTCTGCGTTTTACTCACCCTTGAGGATTCCTAGGTGTATTTACAGCAGTTCTCAATTCCAGACCTCACGACCCCCTGCTCTGCACATTTTGCATGTCTCTCTTTGTTAACACACCTGATTCAGATAATCAGCTCGTTAGAAGTGAGCTCTGTGCATGAACTGTGTTCCCATTGACATGGTCTCTACAAAGTGTTCATTGCTCCCTACCCCCTTCATTCATTCATTCATAGCAACGTCTTCACACACAGACAAGTGTAACATCATATACCTCTGTAAATAAATACAATTTAAATTCATGTCCCGTACACTTCAATGCACTTTGAATGCAACATATACACTCGCTTCGACTTGGAATCATGGCGGAAATATCCTGTGATGTCCACTTCGCAGGGCACTTAATTTCGAATAGAACAAATGTCTGAAGTGATAAGAGAGACATACAAAATGTGCAGAGCAGGGGGGACTCGTGAGGACTGGAATTGAGAACTGCTGGTGAATATGGCTTTCTTATTTCAGATGAAATCAGTCGGAGTTATATAAAAAATTGTTCTAGCTATTCCAAGCTTTGTCATTGCAGTCAGCAGGTGTTGCAGTTGAACAGCCCACAAGTCGTCAAGAAAAGTGTGTGCATCCATAATAAAACGTCCCTCACACAGCTCTGGGGGGTGAATACAAGCTTCCTGTAGTGAATCCATGCATTTTTGTAAGACAAATATCCATATTTCAAACCTAATAAACACTTTTTTCCTCACTTCCATTATCTGTCATATGCAGAAGCTGTTATGGTGGATGACGGTTGTACATCGGCTTGGCGTGATGAGGAAAGAGAACAAAACGAAACACTGGTTATGAATTAGAAGTACAAACCAAGGATTTTCAAAGAAAAATGACGGAGCATTTCGATATAAACCAATAGGATACTGGGTTTCCTTTACTAAAGTAAAATAACTTTGCTTTCTCTGCTCCTATAAATAAATATCTCAGAAGCTTGGAGCTTGTCAGGCTCTATTCATGCTCTGTTTTACAGAAAAAAATAATAATAAAACAAATAAGGATGAAAGAAAGTCATACGAGTTTGGAACAACATGATATGGAATAATTGATGACAGAACTTTCATTTTTGGCTGAACTGTTCCTTCAAATCCAGCTTTGAGAGAGATAGAGAGGACAGAACACATAATGAAAGTATGAAGAAGAAAATTGAATTCAGTGCCGGTTTGATTCAGTCTCTGTGGCATGTGGCATCCTTTATCATCAGCTTTTGATAGATAAAGTTTGACCAAAGCTGAAGCAGAAACACTTTTCACACTGAGTATATGCAGACGCTTCAGCATGAAGCAGAAGTTTCAGTCTGTGTGAAGAACTGAATTATGTAAGTGTGCATAAATCATTCATTATCTGGGATTCCCTGAACAGAGTCATCCATAAAACACATCCAATAACCTGCTCCAATAAAAGCTGCCACAAATAATCGGCTCCAACATTATTCTCTAATCAGCCATGGGGGGTCTGTGGCTGCTTTTCTCTTCCTCCATTGAGAAAGCAGGACAAAAAATAAAATCCTTCTGTTCTTTATTTTGATATACATGCAAGTTTCTTTTTGCTTGGCAAGACAATCCAAACCATTCAAAACTGAGGTTCTTGAACAGGCTGCCTCTTTTCAATTATAAAACATCTGAAGATTAATTAAACAACAAAAATAAATAATTCACCCAGACATGAAAATTTGCTCACTCTTAGGTCATCCAAGATGTAGATGAGTTTGTTTCTTCTTAGGAACAGATTTGGAGAAATTGAGCAATACATCACTTGCTCACCAATGGCTCCTCAGCTGTCCTTGGGTTCCATCTATCATTCAGGCATTTTAACTGTAAACTGTTGTTTCCGGCAAGAATACCAGTCAATAACCCACAATAACACACCAGTGGGAAAAAAAAACAAAACTGTTTTGGACTTTTCGCTTGTTAACAGTGCTATTTCAAAGGAGAAAGCATTATTATGGACTCATCTTTTAGCCAGAAGCAATGGTTTGAATTGAAAAAACACACAGTTTATCACTTCAAAAGACATTAACTGATGGACTGGAGTAGTTTGGATACTTCTGGATTATTAAAATGCTTTTATCAGCTGTTTGGACTCTCATTCTGATGGCACACATTCACTGTAGAGGATCCACAGGTAAACAAGTAATGTCATATACATTTCTCCAATTCTGTTCTGATGTATAAACAAATACACATCTCAAATGGCCTGAGGGTAAGTAAATGTTCAGAATATTTTTTAATGCACTATTCCTTTAATCATTTTTGAGATTCTGTCATATTCATTTAAGCAAGCAAATATTTTATCAACCACAAAAATAAATTATGAATCCTTTTTAGCACTTGGAGAGTTTTGGATGGGACTATATTTCTGATTTACTGACTGGAAGATGGAAAGGGTGTTTGGGTTCAAACCCGATGAAAACACACATTTCGACACACTTCACCTGACAATATAATTGAGGGCAAAACTAAATTATTATTCCTGTGTAATTTCAAACTGACAGCAGATCAGCCATAAACCCAAAACAACTTCTCCACAGACTGTCAGCTTTTTGTAGACTCACAAATTAGCATTTAAATAGTAAACATCTGCAAACTAGTTTTCTTGGTGGGAAACCTGATTTCCATCACAAATGCAGGACTCTTAACAGACTTTTGAGATGGTGTCTCCGGATCTCAGGGGAGGAAGAAGAGAGACACAAAACGAGTGTGCTAAATTAAGCCAGCATTTCTGAATTCCTTCTGCAATGGGGTAAAAAAAAAAAAAAAAAAAAAAAAAAAAAAAAAGAGAAGGACGGTGATTGAGGAAAAGGTCAGTCATGGTGGATATTTATGATTTAAGAGCTTTTTAGATGTTATGCAAAATAACGTCTTGCCCAGCCAAATAATTTGCCCATCGCTTAGACTTGGTGAATGTCAATTCACCAAAGTTTAAGTTTGCTTCTGACTAGCAATAACAAAAAGTTGAGAGTTTTGACATTTTTAATCATCTAACTCTATTTTTGTAAGGGCTGTAATCAGCTTCCTAAATAAAAATCACAATGCAATAAATGCTGGCACTCACAAATTGTAAACAAACTGTGCTACTTTCATGTCTCTTGTACT
This sequence comes from Carassius gibelio, assembly GCF_023724105.1. Classification (NCBI taxonomy): domain Eukaryota; kingdom Metazoa; phylum Chordata; class Actinopteri; order Cypriniformes; family Cyprinidae; genus Carassius; species Carassius gibelio. Next base: position 5,287,828 of record NC_068388.1, on the reverse strand, counting down.
GCTCCCTGAACTCTTTCTTTTCCTGTAGTAAAATAATTCTGCTCAAATCAATATTTAATGTCTATTTATCTATTTATTTGGTAAGTAGCTGTGTAATTGAGGTAATGTACAGTTAGCCAGTAATTATTTTCAAAATAAACCCCTTCAAGGTGATGCAAGACCCCTCTGATTCACATCAGGACCGGTTGTACATCATCCCTTAGATGATTTATACTTTTAGCCATTCAATTTAAAAGATGCAGGCAGTGTAAAGCATACACTGCACAGACTACAGTAAGCAGTTAGCTAGCATTCTGCATACCGTCTGGTACATAGTAAAAAACATCAACATAATTCTCCTTTTCAAAATGTATAGCCTAAAGCTAAAAATTGTAGCTTACAATGCAACAAATAACAATTAGAAAATGCTGTAAAAGACAAATTCTCTGTCAATCACTGACCTCAAGGTATAAAATGAAATCTAAAACAAGTCAGTTGTAAATAATCATGTTAGCATTAACTTACGGTACTTGTGTCTTCTGGTAAGACAGTGTGAAATACTAAATTCTGCGTCTTGGGCTTTGGGTATGTATACCGTATGTTGAGCTAATCCACTTATAAGAGCATTTACTGAAATGAGTGTGGGAACTGAACCAGTGAGGTTTTACATTTAGCTCCAGGCATCCATTTTGATTCAGCGACAAAAGGCATGTGAAATGAGACCAGGCTCTCAGAGATAAGTACATTTGCACTGATGAATGCGTCTCAGTAAATGGTTGCGTCCTGTTGCAATTTCATAAAGAGTGAGTAGTTTAAAACACACGCTAACTCACTCATCTGCTTTCATTCTGATGCTCATTATCTCCTCAGAAACAATGAATATAGACATGTGTATATTCATTTGCACACGTGCATGTCATTTTCACTCTTAAATAGCATTGACCGGTCAATGAGTAAGTTTAGTATGCCATAGGGTTATATAATAGCACCCAGCAAAAAAGCTAATGGCTTCATTGTAATAATTTAAAATACAAATCTCATTGTAAATTAATCAGCATTTCTCGGGGCAATGCATTTCACAGTGCACAGGTAGGTAAGAAGTTGAATGAGCTGACAACTGAGCGTACAAAGAGGAAACTTAATGGGAAAATGGAACAGCTTTAGCCCTGAAAGAAATTAAATCTGCAGTGGGTGAAAAAGAGAGAGATTTTGAAAAGGAACCAAATACACAAGAGTCACACAAAGAAGCAAGCAGGAGCAGTTAAATATTCCCTCCCTGCCTTCAGATTAAAACAATTCACGATTTTGCAGTCTCTTTTAAACAAGCGACACAGTTCACACACGAACCAAAGGGAGAGCCCTTTCTGTGCCGTATTGTGCCGTTCTCATTTTCCCTCATGAGAGTCAATCGATTATGTTCGAGTGCGACTGTCCAAGGGCCAGGGTTATATAAAGGCAGAGCACATCACGCTGGAGGTTGTAATGCTTCAGCAGGAGGCAAATCAGAGTTGAGTCTCCCCACTGGCTGGAGTTCATTTCCTTCTGCTTTAGACCAGTGGTGGCATCAGTGCCTTTGTGGAAACAGTGACCTCCGGCGCCACCTGGCACCACAAAAACATTCACTCCGAACCATAATGCCAGCATGAAGTCCACACCAGGGGCTGTCAGAAGACTTCCCCTTATCATCCAGGCGCCTTGAATCTTAAAGTCGACCTTAGTCTGGGAACATAGATTTCCCTAGTCTTGCATCACTGCGTATCCTTGAGCAATATGCTCCAAACTCCGGAAATAAGAGACAGAAGGGGGAAAGATAAAGAAAGTGGAAAAAGCAGATTGCACAATTAAAATTATATAATTAACCACCCGAAAACCAGGCCAAATCTGGTAATGTGCATGAGGAACTCCTCCAGAGTTTACAGCTTACTCTTTTTGGCTCAGGATTGGAACGCAATATGTTAATTTAGGATCACATTAGGAGGATTGATGTCAACCTAGCTGTGCTCCCCAGGTGAAAGGAAGCTGAAGCCATATTACCAAACAAGGCTCACTGGAAAAATGTGCCTCTCCTTACATTTTTGCAAAACTCCGGGAGAACTTCCAAAACTTTTAATTCCTTTTCACACACATTACAATTAAAGGGGCAGATTACAGATTAATAAAGACTTATTGTCAAGCAATTCCTTGCACAATACTATGTTATGGACCTCAAAATGTTTTTACCATAGTAGTAGCAGTAGTAGTAGAAGTAGTAGTGGTGTAATTTTATTTAAAGCCATGTACTTTTACCATAGTGCATGGCTTGTAAAATAATAAAATGTTATGTTAACCAGCTCAATATTAATGTATTTTCTGACGACGTAAACTTGCTAGGTAGCTCACCTGGCAACTTGCAATACACAGTTGCAACACTATCTGTTAAGTTTAGGGTAAGTTTTAATGTATGTGGTAAGTTACATTCAAACATAGATAGGGTAGCCATATGTGCCGTTCATACGGGACACGTCCTGGCCAGGATTTTAGGATTTTCAAGAGAGCTATAGAGAGCAGAGCAAGCATTGCCTTATGCTTTCGAATCCCTCTTGCACCTACTTTGGTGTCTTTTTTGATCGGTGTGCAACAACACTTTAGGTCAAGCGAATGAACAAACGTGTGTATATTTGCATCGTTTTGATCGTTCCCTGTAGATCTCACATTCTCATGCGCAGCCTTACGACTGGGCTGCGCCACTCATTTCATATCTGAACTGTCATGATACGTACAACAACCAACATAATAAAATACTGCCAGATTCACATTAATCTTTGACCCATCTACTTGTGAATCGTGAGTTTCTGAACTTCGGGAACATGTACTGTAAAACTTTGACATGCTAGAGTACAGCTGAAGGTGACACTGTTGGTGTTAGATCTTAATATTGTATTTGTACAAATCCACCCAGAAAACATAAGCCTGGAAACAACCCTTGCCCCACGGCTATCTGTGGATGTTGTTGATAATGCTCACCAAAGCTGGTGAGAAGTGAGAGGCGGTGTTTGATTGCGTAAGACCACATCATCTGCCTCCCCTCTTTTGAGACCCGATCTCTGGCCTTCCCCCACACAGAACCAAAAACCTCCCACTGAAAAAGCAAACAGTGAGTCAGCGCTTACTGCACAAAGCAACACAACAAAGTAGCAGGGCAAAACCTGCACCCTCTTAGGACACACCAATGCAAAGAAATAAAAAAAAGGAAAAAAGCAAGTTTTTGTGTGCCATTATTTTAAGAAACAATGGAATTATTTAGAATAAATCAGCTGAAAAATTATGTCATTATAAACTCGCTCTCTTTTTTTAAGAATATTCATGGTTATGTTTTCCATATCCATAATATCCAAGTCCATAATGCTTGTCAAATTTCAAATCGGCAAAATAAAAAAACAACATAAAAACCTTAACTTGCATACTATACACCAAGATTAAACAAAAAAAGATATTTATAGTATATGTCAACATTTAGCAGACACGTATACAAACAGACTTAAAAATGAGAAGTGCAAAAAATATATCAAGAGCAATATTCACAGTATAGAATATATAAATGTATGTTAGGTACATGTTGTAGGACCTGCCACGAGTGGGCGCACTACCAAAACAATAACAATCGTGTGGTTTGATGACGCTAAGGAGGAGCGTGGAATAATGGGATTTGTTGTCTTCTACCCAACCGCTGACGGCCATCAATCAGACGGAAAGATAAATCATGGATTTAACGGATGAGGTAAAGTTTTATAAATGTTGTGTTTGATGTCATAATTCTCAAACGCGAGTTCAACTATTTGCGCGAGTAGATTACGAACAAAGTCATTGCAAAGACGCGACCAGACTATGGATCAGACGCGATGTACACGCCAAATGTGGGGCGCCCCATAATACTAATGTTGATGATCGTTATAATAGCATAATTATAATTATAATTATAATTAATTATAATTATAATTATAATAGCATAGTTATAATTCTGTCTAAGATACGAATCAAAACAACTCACCTGTCGAGTAAAAAAAACAACTCACCTGTCGAGTAAAAAATCCGCATTTTTTTCGAGTAAAAAAACAATCGAGATCTCTTTCTAGTTGAAGTTTGTCGCAAAGCTCTCTCCATTTAGAAAATGCAACACCGATATTGATTTTTGCTCTTTCTCTCCTCTTGTCCCAAACTCTTCTTGGTTTGTTTGGTTGGCCCGTACGCTTACGTTTATGGGAGCTGTCCTTGTCGACAGAACCAGCGACAGACGGTAAACAGTAATTATGTTCCATAAATAAGTAACACAATCCACCATAAAACGAGCAAGAAGTAATTGTGGCGAGTGGGGTGGGGCCGAGAGACGTGGGAATGAGGAGTGAGGCCAGGTGTAGTGATTGAAGATGAGCTGCACCTGCGCCCCACCACCGGTATTGAGTCCCACGTAGGAGATGGAAGGATATAAAACTGGAGCGACGACCGTGAAGGACGAGAGAGGACCAGGCCTGGGACATTATTTTATGTTTGCTCTTTATTTTATGCGCACCAGTTGTCCGTGAGGAGCTGGTGCCATTTGCCAGGGGGCCGGAGCCTGCCGCCTCCGTGATGGAATCCGGAGGAGCAGGGAACGGGGTACTCCTGCCGCTGCCCAAAATCGGAGGAGCCGTCGCCGTCCATCGGGCGGCGGAGGAGCGTCGTGCCGTCCGCCGAGGGCCGTCCAGTGCCACCACCAGGCACCGCGGAGGAGATCACCCAGCCGGTGGAGGGCCGAGCAGCAGTGTGTCTGGGAACCGGAATTTTTTCTCTCGTCCCTGTCGCTCCTCCTTCCATCTCCTTTTCTCTCGCCTCGTCTGTCCTACCCCCAGGTTCCCGCAGGTCCCCGTGAGCGGTCCCCCCCGGAGGGAAGGGGGGGGGGGGAGTAGAGCGCAGTCTCGAGGGTACCCCCCAGCCTGCGACGGGCGATGGGGGTATGTGGCGAGTGGGGCGGGGCCGAGAGGCGTGGGAACGAGGAGTGAGGCCAGGTGTAGTGATTGAAGATGAGCTGCACCTGGGCCTGGGATATTATTTTATGTTTGCTTTATATTTTATGCGCACCAGTCGTCCGTGAGAAGCTGGTGCGCTGTTTTGTATTTATTTTTGAATATTAAAGTGTTTTTGATTGCTGGACGCTAGACACTACATCCGCATTTGTCCACAACACTGTTGTCATGTTGTTTCTAAGTCAGTAAAGGCGGTAACAAAGGGTAACACATGTCATTACACAAAAAAGAAAAATTATTTGCACATAATTCATTTATAATTAACACTTCAGTATTCTATTCTATTTTTATTTTTATGAGAGAACAGTTGATTTTGGTTTCATGGTGACTAAGGCTAAGTTTTTACGCTAGTGAATTTTCATTTTAAAATGCATAACTTTTGCTGTGGTTACATCTGTCTTTTACACTAATCTGGCGTTTTTGACTCTCAAAAACAGATACTTTTGAAAATGCTGCAGACCCTGTTTTATTTTGAAAACTCTGAGTTAGCTCACATGTGCAATTATAATCAAGCTACAACAGTTTTCTGAACAGATGAGCTACAATCCCTTTTCATCCGTCCAAGCTGTTTGTCTAAAATTGGGCTAGATAGATTCAGTCAGATTAAAGCATTTACGTGGCATAATATAAATACTAAATAAATACAAATTCCTGAAATAAAATTAATGGAAACATAGTGAGTCAGATTGATCGGAATGAGGCTGTTGTGTGAACCAGATCACCTGGTTAACTGAAACGAACACACGGAAAAGAATCACTTGTTTGTGAATGAGACTGATTCGGTTTTCGATTACAACTCAATGAATGAATGAGGTAATGAAAGGAAGTTTATCAGTTAACAAAAATGTAAATGCTGTTTTTCTTCATTACACAAATGTGGTTTAAGACTTGAAAAACAGCTCACACATCGTATGGACTACGCTGATGGTGCTTCAGTGTTCTTTTTTAAGAGCTAAAATAAGAGAAGATACTTTGATTTATCCTTTTATGTTCAACGACAAAACAGCATACAGAACAACTAAAAGGTGGATGAAGACAGCATTTAATTTTTGAGTCAATTACTCTTTTGAAGATCCTACAAATGTCTCACAAATATCCAGTGCTGTGCTTCTTTGTCAAAAGTCTCCATTATAGACGGGGTTTGAATGTACTGTATATCAGAGTTTCAGTTGTACCACTCTTTGATGACTCATCTGTCTATCAAGTTTGAGTTCTCACCTATGAATCGCATCCTGTGTTACTGTTTCATTTGTTTTGTTTTTTTGTCCTCCTCTGCCCCTACTCTTTACAATCGTGACTCCACTAACAAAGGGACTTGTCAAGGGAAGTTGCCGTCGATTTGCAGGCATGTTAGTTGCCTGGGAAACAGGTTTTAAGTTGTGCGTAACTGACGGCAGGTTCTCTGCACTGCAGTAACCGGTACGTCTCAGAGCAGGGCGAACGCATGTGGCAGGGGCAAAATCACATCAGCCAGGCTATTTAACAATTTTGAAACAAGAACCAGAAAAAAATAAAAATGAATTAATAAAATGTCGTTATTAAAACAGGAGTGTATGAGGAACAAAAGGTCAGATTGAGGATCATAGTGAGGATAACACAGAAGAAGAACATGAATTTCTTCTTGAAAATATTTGATTTCACGGACTGAAAAAAAGAGAGTTAAGAACTTTCCCAATAAGATAAGATACTGTAATATGCAATGAAATAATAATGCTAATATCTTGCAGATTAATCAAAAAGGGTTTTCTCTATCCATGTATTATCACCCATTGAAACATATTCATTACCCTTTTAAAAAAAACCCTCTTCTAAATATCTTTTGTCTTGAAAAAAGACAACATTAAAGAGAATATATATATATATATATATATATATATATATATATATATATATATATATATATATATATATATATATATATATATATATATATTTATTCAGTCATTTTAATATAAAAAAATTATATTCATAGCATTATATTTTTAACAGAGACAAAAAAAAAAAAAAAAGTAATGGAAACCGAATTCAAAATTGGACCCTTTTAATAGAATCCAAGATGCCTTATGGCAGATTAAGACTCATAGTGTGGGTTTATAATTTTGCCAGCTGTAAGTGTGAGGGTGGAATTCTAATTTGAAGTACAGCGGCACATCATGCTCCGTCTCTGCAGGTGTTTTTTTAAAAGCTCATCTCAGGTATGATAACAGTCAGTGATTCAGGTCTGACCTTTGCCCAGGAGTGTCTGGGAGAATTTTTTTCCATGGCAACACCTCAGATCAGAAAAGAAGAAAGCGAGAGGTCAACCAACCCTGCGAGGCTTCTCTCTTTAACTGACCTTTAAAACAATCGGACCCCGAGACACTATAATGAAGTGCCTGGATTGTTCACCTACAGCTGCACGACACCAAACACAGGACACCTGCCAACCTGCAATCTCAAGAAAAGAACAAGAAAAAAAACCTTCTTCCAACATGTAAGTCAGTTCAAAATCTAAGATACTTTTTTCCCACAGTGTATAAGCTGCTCACATGCCAACACAGTATTTCAAGAGAAACGTCCTAATAACAAAATGCTGCTCCGTTAACACTTTGACCTTATTTTGGAGGATTCTGTAGAGGAGCCACGATTGTCTTCAGACATTTTCATGTGTGTGAAACAGAATATGGAAGTAGGGTCAAAAGCAATAAATAAAGATATCTATGTAAAGCATCATTCTGTAAATATAGCACTAATATATTATATATATATATATATAAAGAAAATGTATCAACACTTTGTATAGCAGTTTTACATTGTGACTTCATGCTGAGAACAGGTTCAATCACTTCCAAATATGGAAGATGTATTTAAAATAATACAAAATAATATATTTCAAAATAAAAGCAATGAATGGTATAAAAAGTATACAAATTTCCTTCAGATGTGACTGGGTATTTTTAATTGTATTAATTTCTTCAATTTTGAACATAAAGAAGCCCTTTGTGTGTAGGACATGTTTTGTTCCTTTTATCAAATAATCTGTGACACACACACACACACACACACACACACACACACTAATCTTGCTGAAACTTTTGAATGGTGGAGATTTAGTTTATACATTTATATATTTAATCTCTTTAAATTATTGGCATTATTGGACATAAAAATGAATATTTTAAACTAATCAATACACTATAGGCTGCAGAGACACAAAACTAGCACAGATATACAGGAAAGCAGTTGGTCAGGTACCGTATTTTTTGGGACTATAAGTCGCACCTAAGTATAAGTCGCATCAGTCCAAAAATATGTCATAACGAGGAAAAAAAACATTAGTCGCACTGGACTATAAGTCGCATTTATTTAGAGCCAAGAAACCAAGAGAAAACATTACCATCTCCAGCCCCGAGAGGGCGCTCTATGCTGCTCAGTGCTCCTGTAGCCTACCACTGAAAACACAGAGCGCTCTCTCGTGGCTGTAGATGGTAATGCTTTCTCTTAGTTCATGTCAAATTAATTTTGACAAATAAATTGCACCTTACTATAAGTCGCAGGACCAGCCAAACTATGAAAAAAAAGTGTGACTTATAGTCCAGAAAATACGGTATATGGTTTTAGAGGCCATTACACAGAAGTACTTGACCACCGAATGCTGCACTGAGGAATCAGAAGTTTTCCAGTAAGTCATTTAAATAATCCATATCAGCTACGGCAGTATGAGAACTCTACTACAGCTTTGAAGATTACTGCACAGAATGTTATTTTAAAAATCACTCACATAAGCAATCAGTAACCAAAATATGAGCAGTGAAAAGACCGAGGAGGAGTTGTATTTTGAACCTGTTCTCCAGGATGACATACACCTCCAAGCTGAAGCCCTATTATATACAATGTTTTCAGATGAGAGGTGCGATAGTGTCTACGGAAAAAACACTCAAGCACACATCTCTGCACAGCCTCTGCACTGCTGAAACTCCCGGTGATCCGGCGGTGCTGCTTAAAAGCAGACTCTCTCGAGTGTGTGTTCTATTTTCCACTTGACAGTGCTGGTACTTCACCAGAGAGGAGGCATGACTGGGCCAAGACTGTCAGTCAACTCAACCTCCACCTCCATCAACATTTCATTCAGTCCTAATGCATCTTTTCAAGTGCCTTTCCCAGGGTCCGGCCCCCACTCAAATACACGTGCCTCAACCATTCCGCTCTGGTTAAGAGAAGCCCCAGTTCAGGTGAACCATTCGTTACAAGCCATCTGGCAGCCCACGTCAGCTGCAAAAGGAAATAAATCAATTTGTCAGCCAGACAAAGAGACGTGTAGCAAACAAGGTATGACCTAATTTACGGGGGCCGTGTCCAAATCGACAATGACCAAAAGTTATCAGGCGAATCTGATGGTAATGCAAGAGGAAAGATTAAACCGTTTCAAAAGAAGCAATTTGGCCCGCGATTGCATCAGCATGAACAGAGAGTCAAAAAGACGAGCGGCGTACATTCGGATTCTTATTGAAGTCCCTCAAAAGGTCTGGTGATAAATGGGAGTTTTACTTATCAAAGCAAATGCCTCCTGTTGAATTTAACATAGTAAATATTTCTCCTTTTATTTAACAAAATGAGTGAAAAAAAAAAAAAAAAACTAGCAGTTATGACAATATGGTTTTTGATGAGCCGCCAAAGTGCTCGCAAGTCCTCTAAAACAGTCAGAATGAAAAACAGCTTTGGAAATGCACAAATCTCATTAAATACGATAACTGCAATGTATCTCCTGAGCCATTATAAAACCCAAAACGCTGATATTTCTTTTGTGCTCCATCTTATTTTGTTACTTTAACCACATTAGCTCTAATAGTAATTAATGTTGTTATACAATAGCTGAATAATACGACATCCCGTCATGTGTAATTCGTTTTCAGGCTGTATCGTTTTAATAAGCCATGAGGCTTTTTTAATTACGGGCTGTTTGTCTGAGAGCACGAGCTGGTCATGATATCGGCACGAGATTTGGGTCCAAAGAGTCTATGTGCAAAATATGTATCTGTGCAAGGTTCGAGAGTCCCACTGTGTGCCCCCATAACCTTAAGTTCTATCCTTCATCACACACACATACGCCCATCCATTCCACACAGATTAATTGAATTAAAGCGCTGACCACTGCACAATTTAATCTACTATTCCTCCAGGCGCTGTGACCTTGACTTTGACTATGCCGAGGCCCCTGTTGGCATTGTAACCACCCTCTGCCTTAAGGGTTAGTTAGGCAGCCGTGTACCCTGCAGAAAAGCTTGAAAGCTGAACTTATTTATGCACAATGTTGTCCAGAATGCATTTAACAGAAATAGGAGACATCCTAAACATGGAGGGCTTGCAAAGCCGCAGTATGTTGGTATTCCTGAAATGTTCTGGTGGGGGTTTGTTTGAAACATTGAAACTTTTGCAGTTAATTCAGCGCAAAATGCTGAATGTACAGAATCCAAACTTTGTTTAGTAGATCATTTCTGTTTTTAATTTATGTAATTAAGAAGTTCTGCTCTTGACTTAAATTGATGTGCAGCATTGAATATTCAACTAACAATTAGGGCTGCATGATTATTACCTGTTGATTATTCCCTTGAAACTCTAATTGCAATTATTCATTACAGTTATCACAATTGACATTAAATTATGTTTATACCATTTTTTTGATGCAACTGCATGCCATTGGTTTCTTCCTTAAATTATATAAAAAAGTATAAATATGAACAGTATTATATTGTTATACCAAAACTAAAACAATGAAAAAAAAAAAAAAAAAAAACTAGATGACAAGTAGAAAGAAAAATAAACATATCTTAAGCATGAAGAATAACATAAGTGGACTTTTGAATGGGTTTCAGCCCTAGTAAAAATAATATTGTTAAAGGTGCCACAAGTTGATATGATTCTTTAAGGTCTTAATGAAAAGTCTGTAACTTAGTTTGGTTAAAATTTCTCAATGTAAGTGTATTTATTTATTTATTTTTTTACCCTGTCAAAAACATCTCTTTTAAGAGCAAGCCATTTTATAGCATTTTCCTTTAAATGTTAATTAGTTCTGCTGACCCCACCCCTCTTTTCCGATCTGCTCTCTAAGAGACTTTCTGAGTGTTTACTTTAGCCGCATTCATCATGAAACTTGCTAATTAGCACATTTTTAGGAAAGGCAGTTTGCATTGATTAATTAAAAAAACCTTACACTCACTTTTTCTGTAGGTGAAGCTGGATCACGAAGGATTCACGCAAACATTCCCTTCAGAAACAAATGTAATCCACTGCGTCTGCGTCAGATTTCGGGAGTAAATGACGACTGCTATGTTAAATATTACATTAAAAAAAAAAAAAAAAAAAAAAAAAAACACCTCAATCGCTTAGGAGCTTCGGTGGTGATACAATGGTGGACTGATGACAGTCTGTGCTGTCAATCAAAATATTGTGGAAGGGGCCTCTATTGTTTAAACTCCATTCAACCTTTTGTAAATTTGTAGAGGCTCGGGTGTGCTACTGGCAACTGAATTTATAACCTGCTAGTGTTCAGGGTCAGGTTAGGCGTGCAGCTACATGGATACTTTTTTTTTTTTTTTTGTACATGTTCCGACAAATCACATCTTACAAATTCATAACAATTTGCAACTTATGTAAAATATTTGTAAAATACTTTACAAATATTATACTATTTTCTCATGAGATCTGGTTCGATAAACATATAGTCCTGGCCCAAACTCAGAGTTTTGATTGTGCCATATAACTCAAGCATTTACCCTTTTGAGGGTAAATTAATCAATGAATGGCTTACAGTATTTATAGTTACCTGTCAAAATCAAGTCGGGATAAGAAAAACAAATTGTTTGCAAGTGCCTTGCTAGCCTGTTTCTTTTAGGAAATGCACATATTGTTATTTATTTATTATTATTTTTTTGTATTTTTTCGAATTCTTGAATAAAGAACTAAAGAAAGAAAGACCGAGGGAATGTTTATACATTCTATGTTTCTGTTACTCAAATATAAATAAAACACATTATTTATAGAATCGTACAGTATGTGGTCTCTGACTCCAGCCTGGACATCAATATTGATGATGATTTTTTCATAGCTTGCACATGAGCTGGAGTGGTGGAGAATATCTACCACAGAGCCAAACATACTGTGGAAAATGAATCATGATGTTGCACAATTACTTCAGCTTGAATTGTATGGTATAAACTCCATTCAAACTATGTTTTGTAGATTTGCAATCTTAGATGTGCCTTTGGCAAACTGATGGTGAATTTGTATGAATTTGTACAGTCCCGTTCATACATGTTTGTACAAACTGCTTATTCACCAATGAGGTATAGTGGTCAGGTTGGAGTGCACTGTTATTGTTTTTAGTGTGCACTAGGGAGTGATGTAAACTGGTCAACATCGATGTCGTTTGTGAGTAGCAATCAACAACGTTAACAAATAACAACGTTAACAACAGGAGGATGGAGGACGCTGTGATTGGAGCTGTGTTTTTGTTGTGTCTGGCGGGTTTCACAATAATGGACATGGAATGTCGAGTATACGTAAAGTGATTGAAAGAACGGAAAAAAGGAATCTCCAATGACAACTAGCAGGGCTACATTTGCTACAAGTGCCCTCCTCCAATTTATCGCTGTTCATCATACTTGCAAAATAAGTTGACACAATGTTTACAGTATGATTACACAGCATTTTAAAGGGGCGTTTTCGGATGCATCTGGCCAATCAGTGTCTAGTTACATCACGGATAGTACCAGTTGTGATGGTTAGACCCTGCTCCAGAGTAGGAGCTAATTTGGTTCTCGAAAAAGGCAGTCCAGTACTAAAAAAACGCCCAAAAGTGAGTAGTTCCATAATTAGTTCTGGTACTATGAATAGGTTCCTGCAGTGCAAAAGGCCCTATTGTCTATATAGTTACTCAAATAACAATCTAAAAACATTGGCTTGTTTATATATAGAAACTTATGTGGTCTCTGACTGCAATCTGGACATCAATAAAGATGATGATTTTTTTTTTTTTAAAGCTTGCAAATGAGCTGGACTCAAAATCAAACAAACAGCAAAGAGAGGAATCTCAATTTATTTTGTTGCACAAAGGATTAATGTGTCCTTACTGTCACAAGGACGTAGCTCTCAGTCCTGCATCTGAAGGATGTTTACCCAGTCAGCACACCACTGGAACACAAATGCAATTACAGAGAGAGACGTGCACCTGTACACACCCTGAATGCGCCGGCACAAATCACATTTGTCTGTGTTCTCAAAAGCGACCAAAGTGATGTGTCAGTTCTAGGGCTGTCAGTGAAGTAGAAATGTTATGTGCCGATTAATCAACTGTGGCCATTAAATCAATAAAATATCAGTACCGTATTTTCCGGACTATATGTCACACTATTTTTTCATAGTTTGGCTGGTCCTGCGACTTATGGTCAGGTGCGACTTATTTATCAAAATTTATTTGACATGAACCAAGAGAAATGAACTAAGATAAGTTAACCGAGAAAACATTACCCTCTACAGCCACGAGAGGGCACTCTATGCTGCTCAATGCTCCTGTAGTCTACACTGAAAACATAGAGCGCCCTCTCGCGGCTGGAGACGATAATGTTTTTTCTTGGTTTTAAATAAATGCGACTTATAGTCCAGTGCGACTTATATGTTTTTTCCTCATCATGACGTATTATTTGACTGATGCGTCTTATACTCAGGTGCGATTTATAGTCAGAAAAATATGGTATTTGCTGAGAAAAGTCCCCAAAATAAGGTAATTTAAATACTATAGCAGACTATAGCTATATCTTGGATGGCCCAAGTGAAATGTCAGCAAATTTTTATTTTTGGATAAATTATTTCTTTAAGATGTGTTTTCAGATTATATATTTGAAACATAATTGTATAGTGCCTATAACTATAAGATTTATAAGTGTACAAATCTGACAAATTTGAGATAGATAAAGTGCAGTCAATAAAAAGGGCTTCAGAATAAATCTTTAAGGTTAGATTAAACACTGTTCAGAATATGCAGTATGCAATATTTTTTAAATCTTGGTTGTACTTCAAGCTTGAATTGCTTGCATGGGTCAGCTGGCATGATTAATTACATTCATTTTTTTTTCATTTTTTTTTTTTTACCACACTTTAATAAAAATTATTTAAAAAAATAATAATTAATCACAATCAATTAAATGACAGTACTAGTAAACTCAGTTATGCAAAGCCCTAACATGCTCTTTCCGTTTCTTCCAGAGATACAAGCAACTTGGTTTTACTGACAGTGCACCTTAGGTTAGGTTTTGGATGCTATGACCTGTTCTTGTTCTAAAGCTAATATATATTCTGCAGTATCCCCAACATCTTTATGGATACAGTCCATACACCCATACAGTGTATGTGATTCACAACAAAATCGTTACACTTTCAACAGTACTAAAGGGTAGGAACAGGGCTTGTGTGTATGTGTGTTGGTTGGCAAGCCATTACAAACAGACGTTCCTGAAGGAGCTGAAACTTATCTGAGTGCTGATTTGGCACAACACCTCCAGGCTGAATCAGCCCATTACTCAAAGGGTGCTAATTACAACGAGCATGACCGTGATACTCTGTGTGCATGAGGGTACGAGAGACACACTTTTGTACTCACAGTTTATTAGAAGATTATATACATTCTTTCACTTGTTCTAAATACTTGGAGGCTGCATGAAACAGGTGAAAGGTGAAGGGGCAAGGCTGAAAAATAAGAGGGATTTTGAACTTCAACCAGAATGAAAAGTTGTTTAATGTGAAGCAAGTTACTACATTTTGATTAAACATTACAACAAAAACCTTATTTCTTTGGAAAAAATATCCAATGATTGATCATTCACAATAAAACCAGAAATAAGTATTTAGAAAGATTATGATTCCATTTGCAAGTGACAAAACATTCAGTGGAAAATAATTAAAACAAATTTTTTCATCAGTTTAGATTTAGTTCATCAGTTTAGTTTGTTAAAAGTAGTCTAAGATATTATTGGCCTTGGTTACATCAGCCGAAAGGTAATTTTAAAGGCAATAAAAGTTTTATGAAGGATTATGGGAAAACTTTAGTTTTCCTCTTTAGAGTAACTTGTTCTCATTTTACTTTAACTTTTGTTCAAGTAAAATGGATTTTCATTTTATAAGATTTTAGCTGCATTCTTTGATGAACCTTATGAATCTATGTAATATAGAAAAATACATTTACATTTCCATCGTTGATATTAAAGGAATAGTTCACTGAAAAATGAAAATAATCCACAATCTTCCAGCTAAAACTTAAGTCCTCTATTCATGCAACAGCTTTCTTCAATTATAAAGTTTTCTTATCTGAATCAGAAAAGAAATACACAAGCACAGTTATGCGTGAAAACTATCCATATCTCGCCTTTGAAAGCACTACTTATTATTGTTCACAAATATCAATATGTGTCCATTATGATTTCATGATTATTCATTAGTCTACTCCCTCTCTGGTCAGAGAAACATCTGTGTGTGGGAGTCCGGTGCTAAAAATGTTTTTATATCACTGAAGAAACAAAACATGTTTGATATTCTATTGTGTTAAAGCACCAATACAAAGAAGTGGCAGCAGTACAGCAGCGCAGGAATGATTTTGACAGACCAATCAGAAATAGAGAGACACTACAAATCATTCTACCACAATGCACACAAGGTAACTCTAATTCAGGTGTAACAGTTTGATGTCCTTTTCTTTATTTATGAGGCTGTCCCTCGATCCTCAAAATGGAAGTTTGTGAAACGCAGTACAGTTAAGTTAAGATTAATTTGGCAGCTTTATTCATCATTATGGAGACGTTTATTTATGACTGCTAAATCTTCTATAAATTAGAGTTCATATTCATATGCCAAAGGGATGCAACGACAAACACAAAAATTCCCAAGAAGGAGATTAAGCTTGGAATCTTAATAACTTCCTTATAAAATATAAATATAAAATAAATACATTAGTCACTAAAAAAAAGAAAAGAAAAGAAAATGACATACAGCCTGCAATCAGACAATGACAGAAGAAGAGATTCTGCCAGAAGATAAAAAAAAAAAAAGTTGAATCATGGCTGATGGCCCAAAAAGACACAGACGGAAAGCAGAAAAGCCTACACAGAGCCCAGTGTCTGCGTTAAATCTCTAATATATTGTTATTACCCAAAAATGTTTTATTATTTTCCAAAGCTACACTAACAAATGAGGAACAGCACAAGCTATTCATCATGTTGTTTTTCAACTCAAATATGATCCAGTCATGTCATGGTGTTAGTGACTTCTGTTGTTTGCTATTCGGTTGATCACATTTGTAATCGAAGGAAATGGCAAATGTTGCAAAGCTGTGATAGTGAGTTACACAAGCAAGCAAAGGTAAAGACACCTGCAAACGACAAGGAGTCTGGAGTCAAAAATCTGTGTGAAAATGGAAAACAGAACCACAACATGGCAATACCATTATGCATTTAAGTTTGTATAGTATGTCTGATTCAATTATCATTCAGAGAGAGAGAGAGAGAGAGAGAGAGAGAGAGAGAGAGATGACAGACTTAGGAAAGAGTTAGTGTTGGCCCAAAGCCTGGAGCACAACCATACTTCAATGCCACGACCCACATAATAGTTCACAACCTGTCTCTGCCCAGAGTCTAACTGATCTGAAACACACACATAGATAACAGATCCAAGTTTGGTTAAAATAAATGAATTGCATACACACACAAACTTCTCTCCCCAGTCTTCCATTAACGTTCCTTCCCCCAAAAGAAGTAACATTGCTAAAGGAGCTTGTTAAACAAATGCAAATATTAAGATTTGCAAGAGATAATGACACAAATATTAACATTAACTAACCCTGATAGAGCTCTAAAATAACATAATTGCAGTAAATTCTTGCTCACTTTGAATAAACCAATGTCAAACCAAGAAATGTTAATCTTTTCTTGATATTCAACAAATCCTCATCAGGTGGAATGTTAATAACAGAGAGATAACTTGCACTTTTCATGAACAGGGAAGAGGGTAGTGTTCCATTACTCTGTTTAAAGCATTACAGAATATTGTGTGTGTGTGTGTGTGTGTAAACATAGTTAAAACAATTTGTTAAACAAAAGGTTTAATTCTTTTTGTTTTTATTCCTATTAAAGCAGGGCAGATGATTTGGTTCAAAAAATTGTTTTGTTATGCTGGTTGAAACTCTCTTCACATCCAAATAGCAATCACTAAGTTAAGTGGTCTAAATACAGGTATATGTATTTATATAATCTGTGGAAGGCATATGACCATCTAATGCTCTTCCAATCATATCCCTCGTTCCAAAAGCTATGATAGGCCATTTGCATACCTCCACACACCCGGTTCACACAGACATGATACGTCATCAGTGCGTTCCATTACTCTATTGCAAACCAAGCGAGAATGGAAGGCATTATCATTATAATATTTAGCATTTTGTACAGTAATGTTTTCTCACTGGTGAATGAGACATGAGGTAATCTGACAGCATTGCATTCAACTCTCCACCAATGCCATCAATCATCGTGTCATCGGGTTAGCATCTGGTCATGTGTTTTGGAGGAGGCGTGGTTTTGGAGAGTGATTTGCAGGGAGGATTGGATCTTATGCTATCAAAGTTAGCTTGCTCTTGCTAGCCTCTCCGAAATCACCTATCCTTCCTTTAAGTCCCAATTAAGACATGCTCATATGTCTCACATTTTTCCTTTATTAGAGAGTCAAATGCAGCTAATATCACAAAGTCATTAGCTTGGAAGCAAAACATCAATAATAATAATAATAATAATAATAATAATAATAATAATAATAATAATAAAATAATCAACTTGAGCCCCTCCAGCAAATTTATCTCAGTCTTTAAAGCACATTTGACTGTTTTGTTTGTGTTGAATATTTCACATATCCAAATTTCCTATTAAAATTTTTAAATATTGACTTCCCTTTCAGCTAAATGGCATCCCCAGTTTCACCTTGTAAGTACATTGAGGACATTTTAGCAGGACAGCCTGCGGTTTTCACGGGGGCCTGACTACATTAGCATAAATGTTCAGCAGTGCTGCATAAGTCAGAGAGTCTGTCAGAGAAGAGATACAGACTACTGGCGACCTGGTCAGTGGGACAAAAAGAGAGTTTATAGAACAGCCTTTGGTTCTAAACGATCACTACAGTGGATCAGGGCTGTTCAAGTCTCGGCCCTGAAATAGAGCATGCCAGTGACAAGAAACAAAGGTCTGCGCTTGAGGATGAGGGACTGCAGATGTGTCCCTGGATTTGTCTTGGTGACTCACTGACTCCAAAACCGCTGGGAAGATACAAACCCTGTGAACTCTAAGACAAACATGTGACAGTTTCAAGCGGAAAGCAGGACATACAGGAGAGAAGTGAGCAGAGACAGATAGAGGAAGACGGGGGAGGTCATCTCAGGTCATGTGCCCACAAAAACACCATGTCTATAAGACTAATTTTGGCTGCTGGGAGGGATATGGCACATTTGAAAGTCCATGTTCACCCTCAAGGCGAGATGAGTGACCCACTGGGTCAGCAGGACAGCGCTGAGGGGGCAAGTGGATGAGAACTGTCTGTTAAAGCAGGACTGACACATGCAAAACCACAACAGAGATGTCACACTGCATTTATAAAATCTATCTATACACATCATGCTGAAAGCATGGCATCTGATATCATTACTGTCATCACAGCATGGGTGTGTGAAAGTTCTGCTTGCATGGAAATGTTACAGCTCACAGCTTTGATATAAAGCTATAAACATATTCTGAAGCAGTACACACAAACAGCAAATACTGTAGCTGTACTTTGAAACTGTAGATATAACTACATTCAACATGTTTTATTTATTGACTTATTTGTTCAAATAATAACTGTTTGGGACTTTATATTAACAGCTGTTGGCAAGTGTTGAAAAAATAAACCAAAATTAAAACTGAATATAGTAAAGTAAAATAGCAAAGCAGTCTATTGTTATTAACTTGAATCCTTCCAGTCTATAAAGCACTTTACTTAGGGCAGTTTTGTTTGCTTTAAATATTTTAAATTTCCAAATTTCATATTTTTTAATTTTAAATATTTTCTTCCCACTCAACTAAATGACATACTCAATTTAAATTTGTAAGTACACAAATAATAGTGGTTTGGAACTTTATATTAATACCCATAAGCTTGCATGATAATACATTACATTATATTACATTACATTGCATGAAATAAAATGTTAAAATAATAAAAATAAACTCTAAAATTAAACAAAATAAGCTTACAAATAAATCACTGAACTCTCTCTCTCTCATATATATATATACTTTATTTTTATTTTTTATTGTTATCTTGGATTTAGAAAATTTTGCTCCCATATATGAAAGAACGGATTAGACAAAAAACTGACTGGAGTATACAGGAATGGAATGAAAAACAAGCTACCAGCACAACATCTTTTTTAATCAAAGTAACAGAATGCCATTCTGAATCATTCTGAATCAAACTCAAATTCAATCCTCTGGTCATGTTGATTCCATCCACACAGTGAGAACCATTATTTGTTAGTAATTGTTACCCAGTTCTCACAGAGTCAACTCACAATATACACAATTCCTTAAAAAAAAAACAAAAAAAAAAACACATGAACAAACTTGTTTCTCATTCTGTTCATCATCAGTGCAAATAGCCCCAAGACTCTTTCAATACTTCAAATAAAGCTTCAATTAATAAATAAATAAAAACCTCCTATTTTGGCCCCAGGCTGTTTCCAGAAAACACTCGTTCAGTTGAACTCACAATATGTAGCCACTCACTGCATCTCAGGTTTGGCTTCTCGATTACAGTATACAGATATATAGGGAAAACAGACAGACACACTGCTGTTTCCCACAATTATACAACGTGTATATGAATTATAAAGAAAATAGAGCTAAGCGCAGTTGCAAGATGAGTTAGCATCAGTAAGTGGAAGTCTATCTGTGTTTTCTGAGATTTTTGACTACAGGCCAGTTTACAAGGTCATAACCCGTCAGTGTGAATCAAATCATTCCACGTATCTCCATGCACACACACACACACACTCACAAATATAGACAAAGACTTTTTTTAGCAAGTCACTCACATCTTGGTAATGCCCCCGGGTGGCTATTTCCAGTAATGTGTACAGATTCAGAAACTTGACAGGGGAAAGACAGAAATTTACTAAATTTGTTTTTTGTCAAGCTTGAAACAAGATTGAAATCATTAATTTGTCAAGACCTTTTTATACAATGGTCAATTCTGAGATGCTTCCATAACTTGTCTTCTTTGAATCTAGTAGAAAGACAAAATCCGAAATACACATTTAAGCATTATAAAATAACACTTAAAATAAAATATATATTTTTTGAGAAAACTAATGTCTACTTTTTGCACATGGCAGCTCCATCATGAAGCATCGCAGGAATGACTTGGGGCAACAGCTAACACTGTAGTAGTAAGAACAGCTGCCCATTTTAGCAGGCAGGATTATCAGAAGGTGCTCTTTCCTGATAAGTGGATTATTACGATATTTCTCCATTTTACTATGTGGGGTTGAAGCACTTTACCAAAACCGCAACTTATGAAATCAGGCGTGTGGTGTCTGGATTACAGAAGAGTGAAAGTGCTTCTGTATTTCAGAGTAGGGGAGGCCCCTCACTCAGCACAGCCATAATTACCCATCATCCCTCACCACATCACATAAAAACACACAATCTCTCTCTCTCTCTCTCTCTCTCTCTCTCTCTCTCTCTCTCTCTCTCTCTCTCTCTCGCCTTGCAAAATTTATATTTATGTAAGCACTGCAATTCATGAGGATGAATTTGTTACATTCTAAGACCTTGGTAATGCTGTTAAAGGAATAGTTCACCTTAAAATGCTAATACTGATATTTACTCACGTTAATGTTTTTTCTAATCTGTATATCTTTCTTTCTAATCTTTCTCTCTCCTGTAAAACTTTCTTTCTTTGGTAAAAACAAAAACAAAACTGTCGAAGAGAAAAATGATTATAAAGTACCATCCACATAAACTATGCACTTTGGGACAAAATACCACGTTTTCTAAAGTCAAAATTTAATACAAGTGAAATTTAAGTCATTGCATTTTTTATGTATTATTATTATCATTATCTGACTTAAACTGCATGAGTTTCTCTCATGTATCAAACAATATTTATTATTTATTATTTATTATTATTTAATATCTTACAATATTTTTACTGCATAGCTTTCTTATTTTCTCCTGTCTGCTACACGCAAATCTTGGAAGATAATTTAATTGTGATTCATCACAATTTATCAACACTGTTCTAACCTCAGCAATACAAGGACCTTCACTTTGCTAAACCTTTAAATATTTCATTAAAAAACAGTTATTTATAATAATTATAAAGATTATTATCATATAGACAACTTATAAAATTATTGTATGATTTTTATTTTATTTTTTTTATTTTTTTTTGTCAGACGTACAGAAAAAAACATAAATGTTTGGAAGCACATGGAGGTGATACAAAATTATGATTTTTGAGTGAAATATTATTTAAAAAAAAAATATCTGTAATGCATTGAAATTTGTGCCAGGGTCTCTCTTTCGATTATAAATGACCTTTAATGTTCAGATCTTTGAAGCCGTGGTGTGAAAGCAGTCATAATGTTTATTTTCAGCTTTAGACTGTAAATTGCCTCTCTCACTTACTGGTATCTAAAAGCTCAGTTTCTCAGCCGAAGGGAAGCCTTGAATGTTGATTCAATGAATGAGAATATTACAATAATGGTTTTTATGCATGGTTATGTAATTGAAAAATAAGGAGGTCCAGGTAAAAGAAAATCTCCTCAAGGACGCACAGACTGCTGAAGCATGGAATTGTAATTCATATTCATGCACACAGAGGAGTAGTGGGTGGCTGTATACTTAAATTTAGGGGTGTGACTAAGAGCCGGTCTCCATCCAATCGCTGCCACCCAACAGCTACACGCTACAACATGGGACCACGCGCAGGAACCAACTGCCTCTAATGCACATTCAAGGTCACTTGAACTATATTCAGAATGGAATACTATACTAACTGTACTTCACACTGTGCAGTATACTCTGCAATATATGTATATATATATATATATATATATATATATATACAAGCTGAAAGCAGAGTTGAAGAGGTCCTTCTGGTGGCCTTTGGAAAACAGTGAACGGTGGGTAATATGCATTTAAAGTTAAGTGATTGATGACAAAAAAAAAAAAAATAATGGGTGTATCCCATTAAGGTTCATTATATATATATATATATATATATATATATATATATATATATATATATATATATATATATATATATATATATATATATATAGATAGATATATATTAATTTAAGGTGCTCTTGATTCTTGGCATTATATGAGTCAAGAAAGAGATAAAATTACTAGATAAATTAGCTGATATCAGTACTGATTATTCTGTCAGTTGGAAATGGAAGGTCAAATGGGGTCCATGTTGTCAAATATAGTAGATCATTTGATTGAAAGTAGCATACGGTTCACATTACTCATACAGCACAATGGGAAAAAATAAGCATAGTATGCTAGTATGGCATTCCAAACATAGGCTTGGTAACTATTTTTATTTGATTATCATTTTTGTTATTATTATTTTTATTTTATTTTATTAAAATCAATTAAATTCCAGTGGATTTTAACGACCGCTAGCTACCACAGTAATTAGCACTCATAATGACACACACAGCACTCTCCTCCATACTGGAGGCCATTGGCCAAAGAGTTTATCTTGGCATTTTTGAGCGGGGAAGGCATTTCCAGACCTCCAGGGACAGAGCACATTGTACAGCTGTCAAATTATCAGGGCAAACAAAAGGTGCTTACAGTAGGACAAAGTACAGAGTGTGAAGGAGGTTTTTCAGAGACAGATGGGAGTTTTTCAGCCATAAGAATTCATAAACAACATGCTCCCTTATTTTCATGCTGTTCTGTTTCCTGCACAGTCAAAACATGTTTGCCCATGTGCCACTTTGGGGTACAAGTGAGATGTTTTGTTTGTTTCAAGACCTTGAAAGTTTGGAAAGAGCTAAAAGATGGAGTTATATATATATTCTACTCAGTACTGCCATGTAATCATGCCATTTCCATCTGCTAATTTCTATGCAATTTTGCAATTACTGCCAAGTTCTAACACAGCAGAGAAAGAAGTTGCATGTGTTTCTTCAGCCTGCTCAAACTTTCCACCGGTCACAACTGTGAACACACACCCGGAGCAGTGGGCAACCATTTATGCTGCGGCGCCCGGGGAGCAGTTGGGGGTTCAGTGCCTTGCTCAAGGGCACCTCAGTCATGTTATTGCCGGCCCAAGACTCAATCCACAACCTTAGGGTTAGGAGTCAAACTCTTTAACCATTAGGCCACAATTTCCCCGGTATACAGTGTTACCCAAACAATACCTTAGGAAGCTGCTTAAGGTACATCTTCTTATGTGCCACGTTACCAGGTTCTGTCCATGGCAATGGTGCACAATTGGTTGATATTGAGAGCTCGAGAATGAATTATTCACTCTATGCATGGACTGCTTCAATGCATTCTTTATAAAAGAAGTGTTGAAGTCATATGGGTAATATGGGTTTTTGAAAAATATCTCTTTTGGAGTTTATAATGTAGCTATCCTTAAATTAAAACAATCTGCAAAGCTGTTGATCAAAAACTTGCATGATAAATAAAGATATCCTCTCTCAAAGTGGAGAGTCGGTTCTGAATCACCTTAACGTGTCATTATATTTTCAAATCTTGTGCCTGTTACGGGTTTACGTCACTGGGTAAAACATTTGCATAATCACCGCCTGTCCGCAAAATACAAACAGTCTGACCTGCCCACAAACACTTCCGCTTGTTAGTGTGTTTGCATACCATAGAAATACAATTCGAACCTTTTGTTGTGTGCATGTAATTTTACCAAGTACTGATCCTCTAATCTTGGCTATTATTTTCTCTTTGCATTAGACAGCTTGATACAACAACCAAGAAAGATCAAAACGTTATAAATAAGAAATGTCATTAAAATAATATAATTATTAGCAACAAAACATGCCTAGGGAAACAGAAACATGCATTTTGAGATGGAATAAAGAAAATAAGCCATAACAATGATGATGTAGAGCAACCTCTGGAACACAAACAAGCGTTGCATGTACTTTTAGACCAGCTAATAAAAATGAACAATCATGACATACTGTACAGCAACTTGTGAAAGACAAACAAGCACTGCATATGCACATCAAATAAATCTACACGTCAATAACTAATTTACAGTGTTTACAAATTACTCCCATTATTATAATACAAGCACAAATTGGCAACAACCTGTCCCAACATTAACCTGGAGTGCAAAACACATTTAAATACATTATAAAATTCACACCACATGCTTTGAAAAAAAAGGCTGACTTACCAACAAAAGCCATCACCCAAACTACACCCTGTACTGTCTCTTCATATCAGGATTCCTTTACATGACATCTGCATTGATAAATCAATTCAGCCAGAAGCTGTTTCCAAATAGCATTTTAATGACTGCATTTGTTAATCTAACCACATCTTGACAATAAAAAAAAAAAACAGTATTTTCACAGGTGAACAGGAAGTTAGAGCAAGGACATGGTCACATGTCATCTTTGGAAGATGCTTATTGGCTGCCAGATTGACATGTGGTGTTGCAGGTCTGTGTTGAGGGGTTAAAGCCTTACTCCTGCTACTAATCTACTCCTGCTGGTAGATGTTGTAACCAAACCTTATGGTTCTGCAAAACATTCTTCTTATATAAAGAAATCAATACATTTTGCAATCTAAATAAACTGCCATTCAAAAGTAAAAATGTTTTTTATTGTTTTCGAAGGAATGATCTTATTACAGAATCATCTCATTTTCAAAGGCTGCTAATTTGATAAAAAACAAAACAGTATAAACATTAATATAGTGAAATATTGTGAAATTGAAAATAACTAATTCTATTTTTATATATTTGCATTATTAATCCATTCTTCAGTGTCACACAATCCTTCAGAAATCATTCTAATATGCTGATTTACTGCTCAATACATTTTTATCATAATTATCATTGTTGGATATATATATATATATATATATATATATATATATATATATATATATATATATATATATATATATATATATATATATATATATATATATATATATATATATATATATATATATATATATATAATTTGATTTGTATTCTGCAGAATAAAATTAGTCACATAGAATTTACGCTCTGAAGTTTAGCTAATAAAAAGTAAGCAACTACATTGAATGTACAGAAATGCTAACCAATTGCTTTCTTTAGATTTTATAGATCTCCTCAGTCCTGAGAAGTTTAAAGAGGACATGGTGGCAGGGAATGATTTAAGGCTTGTGAAAATATTGCTGATTGAATGCTGCCGGATCACTGCACACAGCTACAATGTTATTTTCTTCATAACAATAAAACCAGTAAAATATTCCATAGCAAAATGTTGTTATCTTGTTTTCTCTCCATCAGCTCTTTTGATTTTTATTGGCTCACACTGGCATTCTACCACAAGAGAAATCTAGCCTTCGAGCACAACTGATACATTCACCACTGTTTAAAATTTTGATGTCAGTAATTTATACGATTACAATTGTATACAATTTATAAAAATGTTCATATTGCACTTTGAATTTTGGTCACTTAGCCCACCCATATGAACCAAAATTATTTTCCCCCTATTTTTTTTTTTTTTTTTCATTGCATTCAAGCATGAATTAGATCCAATGGCTATTATGGTGGGGTTATTGTTAAGAATTTGGTCTTTTGTTAAAATGATTGTACAAGGATTTTTGAATATTTTTTTTTATTTTAGTAAAGTATTGTATGGATGCCCATTTCTGCAATGGAATAAAAAAATAAAATAAAAAAATAAATAAGTAATTGTTATATTTTTTCAGACAAAACATCAGGATAGTGAGATATAAACTTAGGAGTCATAATTACATATAATTCAATATAATAATATAATTAATATAATATAATATAATTTAGTAGTTGCTATTTTTATCTCATATGCAGATTTTTTTTCCCTCCACAATTCTGAGGAATTCTTTTTAAAATGCTGATTTTACACAATTGAAAATGTATATGAAAAAAAAAAAATTAATTGTGACTTTTTTTTCCCCACCATTGCCCACAGAAGTTTATATCTCACAATGTTTAATTATTTTTCTCAGAAATGCAAGAAAAAAAATTGTCAGATATAAACTGAGGTTTGTGAGGTAAGAAAGTGTGAAATCTGAGATAATAAGTCACAATTACTTTTTTTTTTTCTTTGCACAAAGCTTTTGTGAACCATTCAAAGAACCTCTGTAGCCCACTAACCAATTTAACCTTCATCCTTTTCAAATCTCATAATTTGGGACGTTCTGTTAGTGTAATTCTGGTTTCGCAGTGGTTGAATGGGCTTTCTGTTTTGATGTGTGCTAGTTAACAGGGTAGATGTGATGGGGAAGAGAGGTGGGCTCTCTGAAGAGTGCTTGACTATGTCACAGGCTTTAAGAGCACAACTGCACTTCACGCTCATTCTCTTGAAGATGCCAGGGCCATTTGAGCTGCTTACATAATAACTGCAGCACACACACAGTCACACCGCCTTCATCAGGGTTCTGTGTATGCTCATGGGACATCCAAATTCCAGTGCAAACACCATTCGCACTCCGAAAACAAAGTAAGGGTTTTTATCTGTGGCCGTCCTTGCAGAAAAACAGGCCAGCAACTAATTAATCATTAAATCTGAAATTAGCATACAGCATCCTGTGCTTGTGTTGGCAGAGGCCCATAGGAGAACAGAGAGAGAGGGAAAAGAGAAGAAGAAAGGAGGTGGAAGAGAAAGAGGGAGAATGAGAGAGACAAAAAATAGATCTCGGGTCTTGAGGACCGATTCGCTGGGAATTAAAACTTCAGGGGTGGTTTAAGTATGTCTAAAATTATTTTAGACCCAGTAATGAAATCAGGTAACATGACATGATTGATTATAAGTGTATGTTATTTTATTTTTTTTACATTATCTGAATATTTATATTATATTTCCATTGCTATGTAGTTGCTAAGGTGTTCTGAATGGTTGGTTTTGAATGCTTTGCAGAATAAAATGTGTTGTGCGAGGTACTAGAATTACTAATAAAATCTGAATTTTCAAATCAAATATGATGTACTTCAGTAAAAAGCAATTTATATGGAATGTTAACCCTGTGAAGTCTGACTTATGAAATAACAGACTAAACATACATATATAAAACACCATGAAATGGGGGGAAAAAGCGTATGTGATTTCTCCAGAGTATCATATTTGATACGCGTCATTTAGTTTGATATATATGGAGCTTGTATAGAGGGCTCATTTAGAGACCCAAACTGAGCAAAAATGTGCAATTTAATGCAGCTGCTGGTATTTAAATGGCCAAAAAATGTAAATCATTGAGATCTTTATACAATATAGCAGACTACTTACATAAAATGCAGAAAAATAGCAG
This sequence comes from Carassius gibelio, assembly GCF_023724105.1. Taxonomy (NCBI): domain Eukaryota; kingdom Metazoa; phylum Chordata; class Actinopteri; order Cypriniformes; family Cyprinidae; genus Carassius; species Carassius gibelio. Next base: position 5,260,206 of record NC_068388.1, on the reverse strand, counting down.
TTGTCACTCTCAATACAAATATCACACAATAATATGTCTTATAGTAAGATGATATTTAAATGCTTATTTTTATGAAAGCGCTGTAGTTTTTGTTTTGGTGGGCAAAATATAAAATAAAACGTAATACATTGATGAAAAGCTAGATGTATCATATTTGATACTCAGATTTTACAATGATTTGCATTGGATAATATGCATGGATTAACAAGCAATCTTAAATTCCTTGAGTTCAGTAACTGATAATCTTGAAATATTGTGAGCAAAAATCAGATTTCACAGCAAAAAGACAACTACACTTGCTAAAAAAAAAAGTATACTGGTGCTAAGAGTACACTAAGTAACTATTATTCAGACAACAGAAAGTAGAAGATTGTGTATTAAAGGTTTTTCAGCAAAGTTTTGATTAAGTTGAAAATTTTGAGTCATTAGAAAATTTGTCCATCAAAACTGATACAGTTAATGGTTAAACTGTACAATTTCAATCTGTTATGCATATGCTTACATTTCTCCTGCTTCTTGTTTATTCATATGCACATGGATAAAGGTAAATGGAACACATAATCTAGTGTGAGCTCGCCTTTAACCTTGCTCACACACACAAATGTTGCTGTAAACAGGGTTTGAGGATAGAAGATGGATTTAACAGATGTATGAAAGAATTAAAGGTCTACAGACACTAATTTAAAAGCTTGTTCTCTCTCTGACTTTGTTAAGTGAATCCATTTACATATACTTAAAGGTCAGCATCTGTGTAAAGCATGCCTTAATCACATGCACAAATGAAAAGGAGGACAGCAAAGATAGCTAGCTGCTAATCTAACACAATAAGCCAATAAAAAGAGACGAGCATTTCTGTAATGCAAATAAAAACACATTTAGTACACAGCAGTCTCATCTGAAGAAATGCTCCAGGTTTAATCTGAGTTATGCTCTATCAGCAGCATTGCAACTTGTAATAGCAAAGTTGTTGGTAAATATATTTTGTGCTTATTCATGCTCCAGGTTTTCACTAGGTGCTAGTTAAGTTGAGTTTTAAAATGTGACAAGGCAGGTTATTGGTGCAAAAAATTAATAAATAATTTTCTCTGAGAAGCACAACCTGAAATGCGTCAAAAATAACATATTTAAAATGCCACAATAGGTCATTTAAAACAATTTCAAAGCATGGAGAATAAAAAAAAAGTTCATTAAAAATAAATTATAAAATGAACAATATCAACATCTAATTAAACCAGAGTTTCTGATATTAACACTATATTTTATAATTTCAAAATAATATCAAATATCATTACAATGATTAACAACCATTAATGTTTCTCTAATTATTAATTACTCAATAACTGATCATGGGTAATAATAATCATTTATTGTTGTTAGCTTAACAATAATTGAACAATAATTGTTAATAATAAAGTCTATTTAATGGATACATTTATAATTATCCATTTTAATGTTTTAAAAGTCCTTTTCTTGTATCCCTGCACATCTCATGTGAAAATTACAGGGTATTCTGGCCTTCTGGCTAAACTGTCAAAACAGTGTGTATTTTAACATTCATTGCATTGCCCCATTTATTTCTGTCAACTAATATCTGTGCATCTGTGAAGGAGGAAGTATGTAACAAATTCATACACTTCATGTAATGTCGTTTCACATTCTACATTGCTCTTTTTCTCTGCCCCATTCGTCTGCTGCTCTTTCCTGTTTCATCTCTCTCTCTCTCTCTCTCTCCCTCTCTCTCTCTCTCTCCCTCACTCTCTCTCAAGAAAAGAGCAATTCTCCTGCCCTACAAATACTCCTCAAATTACCGCACTAGTCAATCAACAACTATTGCCTGCCCCAACAGACACCCCCACCATAAATAGCAGCTACACACATACACAACCAATGTGCACGCATGCTAAAAGAGGATGCGTGCAGCACTACCGAACCGATTACGCACCCCAGGATATGTGCCCCCCTACAGCAAATGACAAGTCCCTGCAGTTGGTGAGGTGTTTCCAACAATATTACAGCACTGAGCCAGAAAGAGAGAAGACGCATCCCCAATGGATCACTTCTAGATGAAAATATGGAGGTAGGAAGGTAGTGGAGGGTAGCCCAACATCCCAAAGGCCCCACTGATGTGCTTGGAATTCGACAGGGCCTGCAGTTTGCCCATTTTCTGTAGGGACAAGAAGAAAAAAGGAAGAGGAAGCAGAAGAAGAAGACGAAAGAACAGGGTGGGTACATCCCTCTGAGTGGTGGGCATAAAATAGAGACAGATACAGCAGTGCTGGAGGAGGAAGAATTCATATGCACAGTTTCAGACACGAGGCTCCACTGCAGGAGGGAGAAAAGAGAGGGAGGGAGGGGCATCAAAAGCTCCAGATCCCACAGATAAATATTTACACAGTAAGAGACAAACCCCCCAGCCATGAAGAGAGAGAGAAAGAGATGCTCTAAAAAGAGGATGGTGAAGAACAATTCTGTTAAATTTACACAAAAGAAACAAAATACAAAGAGTAACATTTGAGAGTTTACAAAGGAACCTGGGAAATGGAATCCGTCAAACCGCCTGGGAAAACATTCAGGTCTTTTGCAGGGGTCAGGATGCTTGGAATGAAACTCCTGTATTCTAAAGATATCATCAGTGCAAAAATAAAAGGTAAGAGCAAAAGTGCATGTAAGCAACTTTTTGTGCTTCTTAGTCCATCCAAATTTTCATCAGGCTCCGGATGAATAAATAAACCTGTCTTATAAAAACCTATCCACTATCACAAAAAAATAAAATAATAATCATCATCAATTATTTATATTATTAATCACAATATTAATAATTTCATTCATTTGAATTACTTATAATGTGTGTGCAAATAATAATATTTATTTATGTCAGGGATCTGGGAAGGAGGACCCAACTGCAGTGTAATAACAAAGTTTAATTGACAAGAAAGACTGATACAAGAGGTAGTGAAGAGCATAACAGATACCACAACAGGAACACAAAAAGAACAGCTAGGGAAGGCCACTGGGAAGGCTTCAGGAAACAACTGGCAGAATACTTGGGCAACAGAGGGCGCAGCAAGACCAGGCTGATAGAGAAAGCCACACAAGCCACCATAGAGCAGAGCTCAGAAACTTGTTGACCACTGACTCTGGAGACAGACCAGATGACAAGCTGGTAGAACCAGGGCAGGACACATGGGGTCAGGAACGCAAACACAAGACTAAGACAAAGCTCCACAAAAACACAAGTTAAAGCCAAAACAAATAAATATAAACCAATGAACTAATAAAAAAGTATAATACCAATAAGAAATTACCAATTTAACCAACATAACAGAATGATCAAACAAAACCAAGAACCAAGACTCGAAAACTAAATAAATATTACAAATGAAAGCGAAGGGCAAGAACAAACAAATTACTAAAACAAGGAGCAAGACAAGAACATAGAATCACAAGGACTAGACAAAACAAGGGCAAAAGAACAACCAGACATATTCAGCCACAGACAGAGGGGGTGAGAATGACAACGGAAAGGTGCACTATAAATAGGGAGGATAATACATGAGGGACAGGTGAGCACAATTAGACCAACTAGGCTAACAAGAGGGTGTGCTAAAGAGGAAACAAGGAGGAGGGGCTAAAGGAGCACATGGCCGAGAAAATAATCAACAAGGCCAAGTGCTGACACAATACACAAGAAACAAAAACATAAAACAAAGTGATAGTGCAAAACCCTGGGCCTGTACCATGAAGCTGGATTAGGTGGCTAGCCAGCTATGTTTCAGCTTAGTTTCCGCCAACCCTGGGTTTTAGGTACTATGAAAGTAGCTCGGCTTTAATCGGTGTTCGTTGCCATGGTATCTTACGCTGCACGGCTAACCTGCTCCGGGGGAGGTTATGTTCTGGATTCAAGATCTCAAACTGAAGGTGAACCAATCAGATGTGAGAGAAGTGACACATGTCTGACACAAAGTCACTCCGGTTTATCTTGCTCCAAATTAAAGGTCCCTTATGCTTAAAAAAAAAATAATAATAAAAAAAAAATAATATATATATATATATATATAATATATAATATATATATATATATATAGAAGTCTGGCTTTAATGATAACTGAGTCATTTTATGATTTATATAATTATTATGATTCATATTATTATTTATCTCTTACACACAAGCAATTTTAGTTTAACAGTTATTATAAATTATTTTAAATAAATATTAATGTATACAGATAATGTAATATAAATAAGCTGTAGTATCAAAATATTGCACTATTTTAAAAATAGTCCCTGTCGATATAATTTTTCAAATGTATAAACTAAGTTAACAAGTTCCACTTGTGACTAAACTGGAGCAAGATCATTTATTTTATTAGTCCTTCTTCATTTTTCATATGCCATTTAAATTTGTCATATTCTTCAATCTCTTAACCTTTAGCAAAACCTTTAACCTTTATTTTTGAATCTCGCTGGGTCTCTCACGAGAAGTAAATCAAACTTGCTTTTTGTTGCAAGGCTCGTGATTGGCTGTTCGCCAGTGATGTCACACATTCATGTGCACGCGCTCCACAAACTCAGTATCAAAGCCTGAACTGACAAAGAAAGTTGATGAACAGCATCATGACCAACAAAGCCGGATTGGAGAGGTTTGGTTTTGTCAACTCAAAACTGATCCTGTAACTCTGAATTTGTTCAGCTACCATCATGGTACAGGCCCCCTGTCTATATATATAACCCATATTATATATATATATATATATATATATATATATATATATATATATATATATATATATATATATATATATATATATATATATATATATATATATATATATATATATAATAGTAGACAAATAAGTAATAATAATTAAGTACAACCCAAAACCTTACAGAAAATAAATGGTAATATATGTTGAATAATATACAGTAATGGTGTTTGGATTCTGGCTTAGCAAAAAGAACAAAACTAAAACAACTACAACAACAAATGTATGGCTATGAGTTTCCTGTTGTTTCGCAAGATAGGTAAGTTTGACAAGAAACGGTCAATAGATTGCTTCTCAAAGTACAGTATGAATGTTTGATGGTCTGAGGCATCAGAGCAGAGAGAGGATGGTGAGATGAGCAAGGTGATGAGAGGGAGTGCTGCTCCAGTCTGACAGCGGGGAGAGCAGGACGGCCATATGCGCCATCTCTCTGGGCCCTCGGGGAGACAGGGTGACGTACTGAACACGCACGTCCCTACAGGAGCACTGGAACAAAAACACAGGCCTGACAGTCACTCCAACAACCAGCCTCACACAGTGAAACGGCAGGAAACGGGACAAGATTAACGTAGTCAAAAGTTACAGTGATGAAGTCAATGATCATGTAAGATCATTAGTCTCGGCTCATCAGTTTTTCCTTACAAGACCTTGTGCACTAATCAATGTGCTGTATTTCACAAAAGATTAAAGTATACAGTAGCACTTTAATGAAACCCCCCTAAGGATGAATTAATTCTCTCTCTGTCTCCACAAGAACATGCTTTGCTTATTATGGTGGTATCATCTATTTTAGGTAAATCTGTCCTTTAACAACACATAAAAACAAAAGAAAAGACGTTTGAAAACTTTACATGCCATTCAGAGCACACTAGTGTAGTATAGTTTAGTGTAGTTACTAGTGCAGTGTACACTTCATGTACAGTACAACAATATTCTATTACTAATATTTATGGGTTTGCTATGACTGGATGACTAGTCAACCTGTTGAATCAGTATTAAATAGCCATGGATGGAGAAGTTTGTGTCTTTTATCATTATTAGTATGATTTTATGTTTTTCTATAGACAAACAAACACTGACTTTCTGACTAATCGAGTCATTTTCTAGGCAACTAGTAGAAAGGATTAGTTATACAAGCCCTAGAATATGGTAATATGTAATACTGTTGCAGTGTTCATCTGGTTGCCAATTGTTTTGTACATTAATAGACTGTTTTCTCGTTGGAAGCTTTAAGATAATACACAACTAACAGTTCAATCAATATCCAATGTCTATGCATTTATTTATTCATTGAGTGTCCATGAAATAAGTTCCACATCGGTCCTGATGACCATTAAACAGACTAACCATTTGCTATCCCTGATTAGAGCTGAAGACACACTCATTACTAAAATCATGTCTGGTCTGAGCACTATTAATGGTGATAAAGTCCATTAGCTGTGTGTTTACTGTAACTGGAAGCAATATCGGGCCCTCTGTGGTGTCTCATCCCACAAACACTCTCCCCATCTGTCCTCTGCATGAGGCTTAGATGAAATAATAAATGATCAATATCCACCCGGCAATTGCCACAGTGACTTAGCGCAGCCATCGATCTGGAGCCTGGAGGGATGTGATGAAAAAAGAAGTACCGTGACAGGTCGCATCGTCAGACATCACCTCCCCAGACTCGGGAAGATCTGCAGCTCTGGTAATCTAGAGCGTCATCTAAAGTCTGGGCACACCGCCGAGTGCAGGAGCCGCTGCGTTTGTCCTCGCTGTGTGTTTTTGGGTGAGGGAATGTGATTTGAGACAGAGTTGTGATTGAAAGAGTGATGGTTTGTAAGGGCTGACAAGGTATTGGTGCATTACTGAGTGCATGTGGAGCTGGGCAAAGGCCACGCGCTCACAGGCAAGGGAAGATTATCTACACTTATTTTCCCCGTCTACCTGAGCTTATTCCTGTCAGTCCTATAGCTGAAAGAATCCCAAAAGAAATTGTACAGTGTTCTGATTAGCATTTTTCTGTAAAGATGCCTTGAAACAATGTGTATTGTGAAAAGCACAATACAAATACATTTGAATTTAATTGAACGGAGTTGAAAATGCTACATTTTAATTGACTGTCATGGGAAACGTAAAATGTCCAGATATCATGAGAAATGCACAGCAAAACAACACTGAAACAGATAAGGTCCGATGAATCCAAACGACAGCATAATAATGGCTTAAAACCGCTCGTTTGATGATTTGATATTCTGGAACAGGGTGATTCAAGACAGCCTCTCACTGCAGGATTATCTCATCTGGTTTCTGAGGCCTTGATTAGTGCCTGATTTTAGTGATGTTGTTTTCGTGTGATTCAGGCTGAGAAGGATGCAGAGATACTTGACAGACTTGATTACACAAATACACGCTTTGCATTCATTGGCAGAAAATGTGCTGCTCACGCTTCACTAAGCAGAGGAATGGAAAACATCTTTAAGAGGCTGAAGATCAAAGAAAAACGCCTCATGTAAACATTCCTCTGTCAATCAAAGAGGCTGGCACATAAACGCCACTCATTTCAACCAGCTCCCATTTCCTCTATTAATATTCAAACGATATTATTAGCAACAACAACAACACAATAATTTATGAAAAAATATGGCATATACAATAATTATAAAGCATTACATACATTGCTAAGGAAGCTACTTTGATATCTCCCCAAATTATAATTTAAAAGTAGTTACAAAACTACTTGGAAACTATTTAAGGAATAGTTCAACCAAAAAGGAAAATTTGCTGAAATTTACCCACCCTCAGGTCAAGATGTCGCTGAGTTGGTTTCTTCATTGGAACAGATTTGGAGCAGTTTATCATTACATCACTTGCTCACCAGTGGATCCTCTGCAGTGAATGGGTGCCGTCAGAATAAGAGTACAGCTACAATAATAAAGACATCACAATAATCCACAACTTATTCATATGACTCCAGTCCATCAGTTAATGCTTATGAAGTGAAAAGTTTTGTTTTTAACTTCAAACCAAGGGTAAAATATTAGTTCGCTACTTATAATATTGCTATATTCTTATGTGAAAAGGTAATCTAGCCTGAATCAGGAAATATACACAGATCAAGCACCGTTTACAAGCAAAAAAAAAAAAAAAAAGTGAAAGTGTTTGTGGATTTGATGTGAGAGGACAACAGGGAATGGGCTTTTTAATTGGAAGGAGCATTATTATGGATTGTGTACTTGTTTGTCTTGATGGATTTGTTTCTTAAACACGCAGCTTTTCATATCACAAGACACTAACTTATGGATTGTCGTGTTGTGAATTATTGTGATGTTTTTATCAGCTGTTAGGACTCTCTCTCTGATGGCACCCATTCACTGCAGAGGATCCATTGGTGAGCAAGTGATGTGAAACCAAATCTGTTCAGTTGAAGAAACAACATCATCTACATCTTGGACGGCCTTAGGGTGAATACATTTTTGACAATTTTTAATTTTGAGGTGAACTATCCCTTTAGTTAGCAGCATTCATCCTTCATCCACACAATGATTATGCATAACTGTATAATGCATTACATATACAGCCTTCCCATAAAGATATATCAGATAAGTTTGTGTATGTCCTCATGTGGTTTATAGTGATGAAATGGGTGTAAAAAGCATTCAAGAGTTAGATCATTGATGCCTTAATATGATTTTGGTCCATACTTACTGCCGCTCCTCTATTAAAAGCACTTTCTAAAGCACTAAGATATCTCTAGGAGCATTTCCAAGCAGCAAATGTGTATAGTTTTACTGCAGTAATACACTTGAGTGTTTGTTAGCACCCATTAGACTTACTCAATACCTTCTGCTCAAACTCGCAGAAGGTACAATGACCACAAAACGTCAAAACTAGCTGCAATGTCTCTCTTACACATCCAGTGATGAGAGAGGCTAGTTGCTCAGACACAGAACAAAGTGCTTGGGAAAAGATGCCAAATGTGATTAGCGTGAAACGCAATATTATAACTTGCTGCAGGTGTGCTTGAAACCTGACACAGGGTTGGAAATGGCTGTGGTTGCTTTGGAGCCATTGTCTCTCAAATCACTGAGGTGTATGACAGATGGGTAGAGTCATTTAGGTTTGTTGGCTTCTCTCCTTCCTGGAGCTATGGAGACTTCATAAAACTCTCATTCCTGGCAGCTCTGAAATACAGGAAACCTCCATGCTTTCTGAAACTGAGTAAAGCTTTTATCTGGGGCCTATCATTGAGATCCATTGTGACTGCAAGAGAAAGCATCACTAGTACTATTGTTCAGATTCATTTAAGCACACAGACATGAAAGTAAAAATAATAATAAAAAAAAAGCTGGCACTTTCTTCTATCTCCCAGAGCCTCGTTTTCATTCCTGTCAGTTGCCTAGTATCCAGTCACCCAGCTTCGGTATTATGAAAATCTCCATATCAGTTCATTAACATTATATTCAGATAAACATATTTCAAATCAGGAATAAATTCTGACAACAGTGGGATCACATGTTGATCGAGTTAATGCGCATGCATATTCAAGAGTAAACAAACAAGTGATTGGCTGTTTTACCTCTATTCCAGCAGTCAAAATGCACTGTTCAACACAGCACTGTAAACGTAAATTTTCTGACTGGTTCTCTAAACTGTAAGGCAGTTGTCATTTATTTTCTCATTCATAGCAAAAATGCTGTTGTTCCCTAGTGCCGCAGGTAATAACAACAAGCTGCATCTCAAAAAACATACCAAATGTGAGTGCCGTATTGCTTTTAGTTTAAAAAAAGAGGCAATGTTTAGCAATATTGCAGTTACAGTTTTACAATAAGCTCAAGTAAAACCAAAACAGAACTGACGGCTGTGTATCTCCTAGTGCGCGGTTTCATTCCTGAATGATTCAGTGTTTTGAACAAATCTGTTGAGTGAGACATTCGAATGGCTCACTCATCAGGGTTTGCTCCTGCTTTTGAACAAAGTGGTTGAATGAATCAATTAAATGACTCACACATTAAAACAGTTTATTTGTTCCTGAGAGAAAAAAAATAAATAAATAAAAAAAGCAGATTTTTAACAAATCTTTTAAATGTATCAATTAAATGACTCACTTACTGAGAAGTTGTTTTTTTCGATTTTGAATGAATCGGTTGAATGAATCAAGCAAATGACTCACTTATAAACACAGTCACTTTTCACCCCCTATGATGTAACCTACATAAAGTATCACTGAAAATCATCTGTTGGCAAGCATCACTTCAAAAAATCAATTTTTTCATGAAAAAATGCAAATGTAGAACTTCAGTTTATGTAAATCCACTCTAGAAGGATCAGTTCCATATTTTTCATCCGTGAAGTATTGTTACACCCTGGATTTACTTGCTAATACATAATGCAACAACTGCCACATAAAAATCATCTGCATGCATGCAATTTCCTCTTAGACATGTGATTATACATGTTGAACGCACCATCACGCATGTTGCCATGCCGAAATCAAAGATGTTGTGGAAGAGGTGGGCTAATCTTGCCTCCCCTTCCTATAAGTGCATTACACATCTCTGAGCCAACTCCATCTGCAAAGCAAATGCCTCGTGTAATGATTACAAACGCTGCTGATGTCAGCTCCAGCAGTAATACAGATACAGTTTACAGCAGATGTACTGTATGCTGGGTGATGCAACTGTCATTTAGACAAAAAAGGTTGTGAGAGAGATAGTGACGATGGGTCACTGGTACAGCTCATGACTCAGCTCTTCATATGAAAATATAAATGCATGTGTTTGTAAACCTTGCTTAGAAAAATCTGTTTCAACAAGATTGGTTGTAATGAGATGATATTACATAAAGTGCTCTTGAATGCAATGGCTTTTCTTGAATGGGAGGCTCAGTGCATATGTTTCTGGGTAGAAAACATTCCTTTGCACAATTCACCTTATGTATAAGAAATGCTGAAGGTCAGTAAGATTGTGTCTGTACCAATTCATAACCCAACACAATTGAGCCTCTACTGAGTGCTTTTTGTATTCACTGTAGCTCTTCGGGTCACTGGCTCAATTAAAAAGGCTCAAAGCTTGTCAAAAAGCAGATTAATTATAGCCGGTTTCCTTGACTTCCCTGACAGCAAGCCCTTGCGGACAAAAGCAATAAAAAGTTAGATTGATCTTGGTTAGTTTCAGTGTTCTGAAAATGAGACTACCAGAAATATGTCTACTAATCTACAATTTTTTTTCAAATGACTCACTCACGAAGACACTTGTTAAGGGAAAGTCCGTTGTTTCGCTCCCGAATGAATCATCACAACAACAAATCAGCTGAATGAACGATTCAAATGACTCATTTATGGCCACCCACTGGCAATACAAGGCAACCTAAGTCACTGAAAAATCACAGAACACATTAGCATCACCCTAGCAGTCGCCCAGAAACGGTTTTCTACATAGATAGTAAACATTCCTTGAAATGTGCAAATTAGAATGTGTATCAGTATTTCTGAAGGGTCAAGTGACACTGAAACTTTACTGAAAATTCAGCTTTGCCATCATAGGAATCAATTACATTTTACAATATATTTAAAAAGAAAATAGTTCTATTAAATTGTAATCATAGTTCACGATATTACAATTTTTACTGTATTTTGATCAAATAAATTTGGCACTGGAGGCCAAAAGCATTAATAGAACTTCATTAATAAAACACAATATTTTGAAATAAAATATCACATTACATTAATCATGTTAAGTACTAAAGATCAATCATAATTCATTTTTAATCTACTAACCGTCTAAGCCTACATTCATTTATACAAAAGTGTTATATTTTGTTGTAATTTCATGCGTCATTGCAAGCCTTCATTTGCACCAAAGGAAGACCTTAGAGAGTCAATGAGCAGATTACTATCCTCCTACTGTCATCTCCACAGAAATAAAATAAGCACTGCATATCATCATTACCTCTGCAAGACAAAACACAAAAATATATAGTATGACACACATGTGAAAATAAAATGAATATTACGTGCTTTCCATTTGTGAACTGCATTGCAGGCTTTAAAATAAACCTCCAAAGATGTTCTCAGTTTGTTTCCTGGGGTTAGAGTTTACATCAATATATTAATGTGTATTCCTCTCTGATGCCTGAACCAAGGGTGAAAATACCCTCAAAATCTAGTTATGAAGACAGAGCCAGTATCTCTGTAAACCACATGTCCTTCATGTTCCTCAATGCCAAGGGCCATCCATACTTCTGCATTAGCTCCTAGTCCGATGGATTTGTTACAGTCTGCTCATATATAACATGGCCAAATTCACACATGTTTATACAGCAGTTACCTATCACACATTCATGCATAAACTCTCCCACACTTGTTCATGCATGCTGATGACAGTGAGAGATTGAATTTCTGCCGTCTGCTCTCCCATTCCCAAGGTGTTCAGGTTGCATTAGGTGTGGCATCAGCTGATGGCCAGGCCTCAGAGATGACCCCACCACTGTCAGAGCTAGTTAGCCTCCGGCTGGCGAGCCAGGCGGGAATTCTGCATCTCCTTGCTGTTTCCGAACAATCTGACTTTGCTGTGCCCTGAGGCCTCTGCTAGAGAGCATGGAAGAGAGCAATGCTGTGGGACTCTTACCATAATTATAGCTGAGTAAGTGCTCCCTTCGGAGCTGGAGAGCAGGGTTGGCATTCGGACAGCCAGGCGCTGGGTTTAGAGACTGAGGGTGATTAGAGCTCACAGTGGGGCAGCAAGGGGACAAATCAGTCCAGGGCTAATAACGTCATATAAAAATGCATAATGAGATGGGGCCCTTTCCATAATACCAAAATATTCTCTTTGAGCTTAGAATCCTAATGAGCCAAGACATATTTTTCTGTCAGCTCCTCGCGATTAGGCAACAATTCCAGCTGACATAAATTAGGTTTTGTTTTGTAACTGCATACCAATGTTGTGGAAGTTTGATAGTGTAGATTGCAAAGCTACAAGATCAATTAAAGTCTTCAGAATTACTCTTTGAAAAAAATGGTTAACTATAAGCTTCAAAGAAAAAGCTATTTTGAAGCTTCTTAAGAGGACAATATCATGTAAATATAATTTATATATGACTATTTTTTTTTTTTTTAATTTATACCAATTCATGCTAAATAGAACTGTGAACACTAGAATACAGGTCTAAAGCTTATGTTGAACAGCTGCATTTAGGGTAAATATTCTACAGAAATGTCATAAACTGACTCAGATCAGCAAATCTGTTCTTTCATACAATCCAGAGGGCCATTTGAGAAGAAACAATTCACTAGAATTAACTGATGCTGGATCTCAATGTGCCTGTACTAAGCCCCTAAAGTATGTACTCTTTGGGTGAAGAAAATTTTGATTTGGCAAGCTAGGCAAGCTTTGGGACATACTATCACATCATACAATTGTGTCTTTAATGAACTGCTCTGTTTCATAGTTACACGCACCCAGTCACTGTAAACTGGCCTGTCAATCATTTTGTCACAGATAACATCCTTCACATTTCATTTCATTTCAAATTCCTACCATACTGGAGAGAAAAGAAGTAGCACGTTGTGCTGCCAGCCATAGATCTTTCTGCGGAGAACTCATAACATAATTAACTCAACCGGTTTAGTTGGTCGCGCTTCAACAGACTGCTTGCAGAAACACACACATACATTACAGCTCTGAAAGAGCCCTGAGCAGCTCTGGTCTGAGAGATCAGAGAAAAGGTGGAAGGTCAGTGAAGTTTGAATGAATTAAAGAGCGTATAGAAAGAAATGCCGCTACACATACAGATAAATATATGTGGTGTCTCTGTTCGCTTCTGATCAGTAATGAAAGGACTGGATTTTTAAAGACTGCTACTGTATGTGATTGTGTTTTGCATTCATAATTGCTTATCAGTCTTTTTTCACCTTCTGTAAACTACTTTCTATTGCTGACAGCTGAGACACAAGGACAATTAATCTTATTTACAGTGTCATTTACTGTTTCTTGTCGAGAGGACCTTCATTTGTGTCCGTCGGATAGCTGTACAGGTGTTTAAAGACAGCATAAAAAGAATAGATCGCAACCTGTCTGCCATTGCCCTACACATTTAACATTATTCATTTACCTGTCCTTGCTGGTATCGCCATTATCGTCCTCTTCATTCAGAATCTTAAGAGTTTCTAAAGAAGAGCACAAGAAGGAGTTATTATAGCTCCTCTTCAGAACACTGGCAAAATGTTACATCATTTGGGACTAATGACTTCTTTGGTTTGTCTATTGATAGACTGCATTGATGTTTCCAGTGAATAAGAAAGTTTCAAAGTACACAGTGCCAAAAAGAAAGGTCAAAAACTTGACGATATTAAAACTTTGACACTGGGCAAAAAAATACTTACTATAATGAGATTATATTTCGTTACCAAACTTTCCATTAAGCACTAATACATGTAGATATGAACTTTTAGTGCTCTCACAATTAACCAGAGGAATTATTGGAGATTTTTAAATCTTTCTTTGTTCATCCCTTTTCCTTTCATAAAAAACAACAGTTCTAAAAATTAACAGAATTAATTATCAATAAATATAACTAAATTCCATTCATCTTCTTGAAATCAAGTGAAGCAACAACAAAGTAAACAAAATGTTTTTGCATGAAGCGTTTTAAGCATAATGGACAATAATATATTATTTTCTAGACAATGTGTCTTACTGACAGCAATTTTAACAGAATAGGACAGTTGTGAATTTTATCAGTGTACTACAATATGTCAGATTAAGGTGCATGTGTCAAATATGTACATTTCTTTTAGAGAAAAGTGCTAACATATTTATATGCATATACCTATAAAGTTACAAGTTTTAGCATGATCAATTTATTGTTGTGGTAATATGCCACTTACTGTATTTACTTCATGACTGCAAATTGTGGTTAACGTAAAAAGATAAATGTTCATTCAAACAATCTTGTGCTCATTTTAAAACCATTTCTACCTAGGCTGCCAGTTGGCATTGTATGTCTTCATGTGCGATACGTTCTACTCAGTCGCCACAGGACATTCATAACAGCTGGCATTTCAACATGTCTGACAGACGAATCCCCTGCTATACTGATGCCACGGTGTATTCATAAAGCCAGACTTACAGATGTCTACACTTGGTTAAAACATTCATTTCCACAGTTCACTGCTGTTTTCCACATGTTGATGCAGCAGATCCAGACCTTCCTCCCTGCTAATAGAGTGATGACTCTTCAGACTCATTCACACATCATTAAGCCCTGATTGGCTGCTTGATGACCTCAGGGCACCTGCCACCTGGCCCTTGAGTCTCCATGATGACCAATAGCTGACTGATATTCATCCTCTGCCTTGCACCCACAACACCTTCAAAAGTCAGTCCGGGGTCTCGGGTTGAGATAGTCGTGCTCGACACATATTGATTTTCCTCCGCTCGATATCAACGTGGATGTTTTCAACCTTAGACGGCACATATCTGTTATTATTTTACACCTCAGAGCATCGGACAGGCAGAAGCAAACAGAGACCAAGGAGCGAATTCTCACCGAATGTAGCTGGAAGGCAGAGCCTGCACGTCGACTCCCAGTGCGGGCTGATGGGAAATTGGAAGAAAGGGCACTAATGTACAAAGGGGGATATGGGAAAACAACACATGAGGAATGTTGAGAAAGCATGTTATATATATTTCAAGCCAGACTTCTGCACACTGTCGACAGAGCAGACAGAATATTTAATTTGACGTGAACGAATATGAGACTGTGAGGGATGCCAGTGTAATCGTTTAATATGTTGAGCGATTGTGTAGTCGACTTGCGAGTCGATCGTACATCCCCAGGGTCTAAGAGCAGTCAGAAAAGTGCATGTGCACATAAAAACATACACTAAAGAGGCGAACTATATACTGTGCTTTCAGCTTGGCTTGAAAGAAAACATAACATGACATAATGGCCACACAGTACCCTTACTTCTTTTCACATATGAATGAGGCCTGAAACCGATCTGAGAATATCAGAATCCATGTGCTTTTTTTTCCTGCTTACACATTTATAGGACATATCCAAACTGTGCCACAATGGAGGAAAACATCAAAATTGGGCCACTTGAACATGCATTGTAAATGGGGCCTATAACTAAACAGAAGGTAGGTGGGTTTTCCATAATAAGATTACCAATCCAAACATATGGCTGCAAAAGAGACAGTAGGGGATCTGCAAAAACTTATGTAGAAACTGTAGATTTATGCAATCATTAACACTTTATTATTAATTAAAATTTACATATGCACATGCATATTTAATTTACATACATATTTAATATAGAATTAAATGTTGCCAACAACATGTCAATTATATATGAAAACTTGCTACCACCAAAGAAAAAAAAAAAAGTTTTATTATTATTACGAGTTTATAGCTTATAATTCAGAAAAAAATATATAGTATTTCCCTTTTTTCATGGTGGAAATGGACTTCCAAAACAATATGATATAATATCACACTTGCTGTTTTTCACACACAGAATACATTCGTTATATATTTTTATGAAAAAGGGTCCTTTGAAAGAGATCATATTTGGAGGTCCTTGGTTTCAAAAGGTTGGAAGATCTCTGTGCTATACTCCTAAATGTTGACAATTCTCTTTTATCATACACAATTTACAATCTCACATTTCACGGAGCAAACTGACCAAAAATGTTAAAATGCTGATTCATCCTGCACTGCGCTGATGTTTGTCCAATCAAATTCTCTCTAGACTGAGAAAGCTCCTCCCCCTAATACTACCAGCAACTGAACTGGCATATACACTGACTGAAGTCTTACTTTTTTAAAAACATCACTGTATTGTTGTAAAGATAGTACCTTTGTACAGAGAAAGAAGAACATAAACACCTTCTAATTTAAGAGTCATTTTTGGTTCCTTAAAAGAAGCATTTTTTTTCTTAGTGTGAAGAATGTTTTTTTAAGAGTGCACTTGGAGTTTTTCATGCCGGACTGATGACTGATGATTTACCGCACAATCACTGGGCCACACGCTGCGACACAAGCAGAGGGATACTAACAAGTCTCACCCTATGTTCATTTTCTCACTGATTTTCCTGTTTCACTCAAAATATTCCACACCAAGGCTACATTTATTTGATCAGAAGTACAGTAACAATGGTAATATTGTGATGTGTTGTTTTCAAATATATAATATAAATGATTTCTGAAGGATCATGCAAGACTGAAAACTGTAGTTTTGGTTGTTGAAAATTCAGCTTTGCCATCACCTTTTAAAATATCGAAATACAAAACAAACACAAAAAAAGTTTTACTCTAGCCTATTATAGTTTAAATAAACACATTTGTGTGCATAATTATTCTCCACTACTAAGAGCGAATGCACTGGTGCCAGATGCCACTATGGCTACGCTGTATGAGCTCAGAGCTCCTCATCCTTGTGTGAAGAGCTCTTGTCGTAGGCCTATGTGATTGTATTTAACTCATCCGTCCACATTCAATTTTAGCAATGCCACACCTGCAGGGTACTGGCTGCTGTCCCTGAGTTCAGATCGCTGATTAAAACCCAACCAAGGCCACAACGACACACACACACATACACACACACACACACACACACACACTACAGAGCTTCAACATACTAAACACAGTGTTAACCTCCGCACTGAACGGAGGAGAACGAGATCAAAGTACATTGCTCCTTTCCATTGCTTGTGTTTAACAAAGAGAGAAAGAAGCCAATCTGTTCAAAAGTAATCATTCAAATTGCCTACCTTTATTAGGCTACATTAGTGAAAAAGTTAGAACAGTCTCATTGATGTGACATCACCGCCACCCAGTGGTCGCAGGCTGACACTACACCCTTTGACGGACACGGAACCGGTTTGTCCCGCCGTGGGTTTATGCACAACCACTGATATCTATAATATATAACATAGTTACATATAGATCACTGTGCACAACAGTCTTCTGTGTTCTGTTAACATGGTCTCGTCGCTTCCGGTTCAAGCGTTGTGTATATGCTTCATTAATTATGAAGCAGTCCTCCCGAAAGCCACTTTCCAACTAAATCGGCCCGTCCCTCTATAAAAACGGTGCTTAACACCTTGGCTTTATGAGCAAACAGGCTGATGAAACAGGTCAGCGCTTTTTAAAGTGTTTTTATTCGACCCCCGGGTGCTGTTGGTGTTAACTCTCAGGAAATGGTACATTCAGCACCCCAAAACAAACCCCTAAAATAACCCCTTCCCCGTAATTGTGTTTCTGTAGGCCTATTCTTCTTTGACATCGAGCTAAACATAGCGATAACAACAACAACAACAACAAAAGCATTACCAAAAAGCATTATTAATAAAAAAAAAAAAAAAAAACATTCATCACAGTGCATCATATCACTGTTTGTTTGCACACACTTATGTGTGTAATAATGGAATATGAATGGATTCAGTAAATGTGTTTTACTGAAACAATCACACTTTGACTTCAGACCAGATTTTTTTATTTATGATTATTTATTTTTTTAATAGAAACTCACTAGTCTGTTTCGGTATAAGTAGATACAAAAATGAAAATAAATCTAAAACAAACAAATAAATAAAAAAAAAAATTAATTAAAATGTCTAGACTGTGGCGTTCTTAAACTAAAGTCCAATAATAATAAAGTTTTTGTGACATATCAGGACACAACTCTGTATAATGACATGGGTATGACACAGGTATTACAAGGAGAGGGTGACTTATGAGGACATAACCCATGTCCCCATTTTTCAAAACGCTTATAAACCATACAGAATTAGTTTTTTTGAGAAAGCAAAAATGCACAAAGTTTCCAGTGAGGGTTAGGGTTGGTGAAGGGCCATAGAATATACAGTTTGTACAGTATAAAAACCATTACGCCTATGGGATGTCCAAACGTGTGTGTGTGTGTGTGTGTCTTTAAAACCTTGAAAAAACAACATAAACTAGATTTTTACATTTTCTTAAAGTGAATAATGCATGCAGAACTTACAGCCAAGATGTAGTTGCAAGGGCATTGCTAGCCTTTTTATTCTAAATGGTTACTAGGGCATTCCTAGGTAGTTTCTATGGTTTTCTGAGTGGTTGTCTACATGTCTAAGTCAAAAGAGAGTTCTCTGTGATATTCTGGTCCTCATGCCTTGGATCCACTCAATATACGTCTATAGTTTAGTCCATTCAACATGTGTATATGTATTTTCGTGTGATGTGGGACAAATTATGTACACATTATGAAGTGAACTGACCTTGAAAAGACATCAAATTGATTGATCAAATATGCGAATCAAATTGACCTCAAAAACTTGACATGATGTTGATTTGATGTAAACTGAACATCAAACATATTGGCCTACGTATAGCCTACATTAAACCAATATCAGCATGGGATCAACTTCCTGTTCACCCAATTACCGCTGGATGAAATTGTCATCCAAACTGGATAATATTAAAATGATGTTACAGCATTTTGATCAAGTCTTGACTAATATTAACGTCAAATTGATATCTAGGAGCAGGCTGGGCTGGAAATGTGAACAGATGTTTGTAAATCAGTTTTTTGATCATGCAGAGAGAAAAAAAGAAGAAAAAAAAAAACAGTCCTGCTCATCCTGTTGAAGATATCCCTCCAGAAGAGGGCAGCAGGATTTCACGCTTAAGTGATTGTAAATGGACAAAGACAGAGGGTCAACACAGACTCTTAACTCTTAAAATACTTTTCTGTAACAAAGGATTTAAACCTTTGCATTTGCAAACTCTCAAGGTTAAAACAAATCTCAGTTTGGTGTATTTTACCCCGGGCTGTTCTGGACCATCTGTGGATTCGGTATACTGTAAAATGGTTTTGATGACAGGGCATCTGCTAAATGATGAAGAAAATCTCACATCTAAAGCACTTGGGAGACATACAGAAACATCTCCATCTATCAAGTCAACAAAATAATATATATATATATATATATATATATATATATATATATATATATTTATATATATATATATATATATATATATATATATATATATATATATATATATATACATACATACATACATACATACATACATACATACATACATACATATATATATATATATATATATATATATATATATATATATATATATATATATATATATATATATATATATATATATATATATTATTTTTTTAAATAAAGACAAACACAGGCAAAGTTGATAAATACTGTTGATTGAATAAGTGAATAATACATTGAATATGAATATTACTGTACATGAATAGGTGAGACAATAAACACACTGTACATAGACAACATTTTTCAACTTTACATTGTCCGTAGCAGCTCACTATACATTCACCTGCCGTCTTTCTCACATACAAACATCAGAGAGAAAAGCAAACACACATGAACTCTGATGGACCACAGGCGTTTTTAGACACAAGGGAGGGAATTCAGAGTTGAAGTGCACCTGTTGTTGCTGTTTTCTGCATGCATGAACTGCCTCTTGTGAAGCCCATTTATGCCACATGAGGTGTAAGGTGCTTTGGTAAATCATACTTATTATTTAAAAAGGAAAAACATTAAGTCCTATTTATGAGATGAAAAGTCAAAATCATGTCCTAAAAAGTCAAAATTCTAATATCAATCTGAAAAAAAGAAAAGAAAAAAAAAGTTATAACTAAATGAAACTGACAAAAGCTATAATTAGGACAAAACTGTCATACTTTTTACATTTATCTCATTATTATGACTACAGTGTACCATATTTTTTTCAGTCATAATTCCATTTTTTTTTTTTTTGCCAATTTCAACTTTTGATCTGAAATATGGAAGTATGACTTCCTGAAATGATTATGACTATATCTCACAATTACGACTTTTTATGTCAAAATGATTTATCTCATAAAATTAAACTGTTTTCAACTGTCATCTCAAAAATTCGACGTCAAATATGACTCAAATGTCTCATAATTTGGGCTTTTTATGTCAAAATTCTATCTCATAATTATGATATATTTATTATAAATATGACTTTTTATGTCATGATTATGATTTACCAAAGCATTCCCCCCCCATGTGTTTTAGCTCCAGTTTCAAAAAGGAACAACATCTGTACTGCCATGTTTAACAGAAAATGTACACAAGCATCTCTTGAAATGAAAATAAAATGACATTTAACTGCAGTGTCTGGCTGTTAATTGCGGCAGGCAAACATCGGTAGGTTGTTTAAATAATTCACACTCCATAATGAGCCTAATTTGCATATGCATAAAGTAGGTATGTTTGCACTGAAAATAATGACAGTGACGTTATCGCCTGGTTAAGCAGGACTGCAGGTGGTTAAGGAATGTGATGCAGGTTTCGCACCGAAATACTGCAGATGAATTCGCCCCTCGATGTATCTTAGAAAAAAGTTCAGAACAAGCCGCTTCATCAGTCAGCATCTTCTAGGTTTCCTTAAACACAGGTTTCGTGTTGTTCCAAAGTAGAAAAAATCCCCAAAAACACTACTACACAAAAACATTTGTTTCAATAAATGTTAAAGCCAAATGAGGTACCACTGAAGGGCTCTTTTGCCTTGTCTTGTTTTTTAGAAACACTAATCTCAATGTGTTCAACAACGTCCTTACATAACGACTTGTGCCTCAGGACTTACAAATTAAACTCATCCTTCATTTTTACCACCATAATTAGCATCGGGAGTGGATGGAATACAAACACTTACGAGTCATTACTCAGAGAGCTATTTGTTTAAGCCGACATGATTTTTGGATGTAATTTCCCAAGCTGATTGTTTTTGGAGGCAGGCCAGCACGAGAGAATGAAGCACTCGTGGAATGAGCGATCCAAGACCACACAAGAGATAAAATCACTCGGATTTATCTCACAACGGCTCTGATCTGAAAATCGGCTAAAATGATCTGTAAATTTCCTTTATTCCGATGTGCGCTCGCTTTGCTCTCTGTCCTGCAGAGATGCACATTTCGGCTTCAATGCATCTTTGCAGAATTACACACACTCTCTCACACACACACACACACACACGCACAATTCAGTGAACATAAAATATCACACTCGTTCTTGGTTTTCACAACACTTAGCATACACTGACAAAATGTGCATTTGGAATTAATACAGATATATTTACAAATATATAAAACCACCCAATGTGGACATAAAACGACACTGGAATGGAGGAGGCCAACATCTTATAAAGGTCTATGAGACCTACGAAAGAACTTGGAGTGAGTACCCCACTCCCACGACCACAGTATTTACAAAACACATTTCCAAATCCTCCTCTGAATTCCGCTCTAAACCAAACATGGTGTATGGGAACCTCAGATGCTGATACGTTATGACAACTATGATTTTTTTTGCCGCATGTCACTACAAGCAGGTCATGTCATCTCCGTTCAGGCTTGCGGACTAAATATCAACACTGGAAATGGATGGAAACACCTTTGACTATATAAACACCTACGCTGACGAATCTGTAATGGCGACACGAGGAGGTGTTACTGAGGGATACAGTGACCTCTCTCATGTGAGTTTTCAAGTATTATCAGGAGCATAAACGCAAATAAAAAAGCCTTGTGTGTATACTCTTACCCATAGATTTTCGCTATGCTAACAGCTAACAGCTAATCGTTTATCGAGGGACTTTTTGAATGACACTGTTTATAAGGGTTTTATATCAACAAGTACTTATAATCATAACACCCTCTTTCTCAATGAAGAGCGGCCGAAATATTTACGTCAGCTTTAACGCATTTAAAGAAAGGAACAACAGATTCCTGCTGGGATCGAAGTTTGTATCCATATATCAAGTCCTGGTCTGAATCCAGACTCAAACTTGGATTGAGTGTCTGATTCCAATATCCCAACTGAAGTACAGATTGTTAGTTTGATGGGTAATGTGTGGGTTGAATGTACATACGAATGCTTTGTAACGTACTGCAGCAAGATTTCTCTTCGAGGACTTGAGGTTTTTGGTTGGTGGCCAGGAATTGCTATTGATTCTTGAAACAGATTCTGGCTGCCCGTCCGCACTTCAGTCCAGTAATCTTTATCTTTCCGTATGGCTAGTTGTGAATTTAGCCTTTAGAGACTCTGTCTCCCAGCGCCTTGCTCTGCAGTTCTGGCATTATTAGCTGAACAAATTGCTTAAATACAGAGGAACAGTTTCAGCCGCAGTTCTAGCTCTTTGAGTAGTTTCTGAATATATGTTTCACGGCCAAGCTGGGAAAGTTCCCAAAAACGTTTTTTTTTAACAAGATGTAGTTCAGATGAACCCAAAATCAAGAAATGAACTGTCAGACTTATGGAGATTCTGTATTTTTGTTCTTATATCTCAGATCGTATGTTCAGTCCTGCTTATTCTCCATCAGTTGTTTATTTCTGAGTTTGGATAATGTTTGTATACTTTATGAATCCATCCAGTATAGAAGGCCACGTTCACAAAAATGGCTGGTCGGTTGTGTCGGGCACATCCTCTGCCGTTTATGCTCACGCCAACAATTACTTTACTGTTACTCTCTTGGCATACTAGAGGGCCGCCATAGTCCTTCTGTGAGAGTGGAAAAAAGGACTAAAATTAATATTTAGAAATACATCTAAAGTTTAACAAAAGTAAAAGTTCAACCAAAACCTTTATAATTTGATTCAGTTCAACAAAATAATAATAAAAAGGTGGCATTTGTCTCAATATGTCAGTGATTTAAATAAGTAGCCGTTTACATAAAGAACCATTCAAAAGTTTGAGGTATGATTTAAATTTTTTATTTTTTTTATGTCTCACGAAAACTTTATTTATTTGATCAAAAATGTTTTCTATTTGAATATATTTTAAAATGTAATATATAAAAAAGTATTTCTGTAATGACAAAACTGAATTTTCAGGATCATTACTCCAGTCTTCAGTGTCACATGATTCTTCAGAAATCATTCTAGTATGATGATTGGCTGCTCAATAAACATTTATTGTTATAACTGACATTTTGCTGCCTATTATTTTTGTATAAAACCAAGATTCTTTTTTTTCTTTTGTCCAGGGTTGTTTAATTAAAAGAACATTCAAAAGAATCATGTTAATTCTGAATAGGTTTTTTATTTTATTTTATTAAAATACTCTACTGGCAGTGAAATGAAAACTATTCATTACTGACCCCAAACTTCTGAATGGTAGCTCATTCTGCAGAGAGTAAATCTAGTGAATAAACTCACCTCACACACTCCTTCATCCCTTCTGCCACCAGCACACAGTTTTGAACTGGTGATCGGAATAGTACCTTTGTGAAGCTCCTGGCATCGTTCATTGCTCACTATGGGCAGATTTACCCATTTCAACGTTCCCTCATGTCCAGTGCCTGAGAAAGCCATAAAATACTTTATTAGAGACTATATTTGGCACATTTGCTTGAATGTGAACTCATATTTGTGTGCCTTCCCTCCTTCCCTCCTGCTTTCACACTGTTACGCTATGTAATTCCAAACCGCAAAAAGCTTCCAAAATGCTTTCATCTCCAACATGAATTATTTTGGAAGCTGTTTATAAATGTTGCCTCACAGCAGAGTTAGAACTTTTTTTGCACTCATGTTTTAAATATTTGTAGCTTTTTTGTTGCTTTTGGTATTTTTTTTTTCCCTAAGCCCTGGTTAATTTTCAACCCTGTCCCCATTTATAAAATATATTCAAATGCTGTTCTTTAGTCCGAACCCAGATTTGGGTAATGCATTTTTGTTAATAAAACAAACCAAACTTTATGGTCATTTGAAGCCACTGGGAGGTTGTTGTATTAGACTGGAAGCAAGGCAGCAATGTTGTGTGCCTGTAAAGCAGTCAGGTGTTGGGGAGTCTCTGATGACTGAACCCACCTTTGGTCTCACCCCAGCCGTACACGGAGCATATGGTGTTCTCCTGAATGCTGCAGTCTGCCACAGGCAGCTGAATGACTCTCACATGCTCTCTTGGGAGCGCAGGCCTGTGAGAAAGAAGATCATGTCATCATCAACAAAGGAATAAGATCAGACATGGAATAAATTAATAATATACACATTTATTTATCGTCAGGTCTTACTGAGTCAGTCGGAGAAGAGCGAGACTTGAGCCTTCCGGGCCACAGATCACATGCGAGATTCTCCTCTCCTGTTTGTGGAAGTCATTGTCACCCGACTCATTCAAATGGGATATACCAAGCCAAACTCTGTATTCTGATAGGTCAGGCACACTGCGGTGAAAAAGCATTTCATAAAAATATGGTTTCAAGTTTTGGGCATAAATATTGTATAATGTATGAATGTATGCATGTATTTATTTAGCCCAATAATTAAGTTTTTTTATAACCATTGTCTTCTCTTTTTGTACTCCTCCTCTACTGTGCCTTAAAAACTCTCACGTCAACAGCCTTTATGAATGTGCATTGAGATATAGCTTATTTATTCTATTTTTTATGACTATCTTCTAATCTTTCTCTGATGCTTAAAATGATACAGAACTGTTGTCTTTTTAAACTTTCCTGCCAACAGCGTTTTATAATGAGGTGCATTAAATTTACTAGCAAACTGAATGTTTACAAGTCCAAAATAGGTTTTCAGCCCCTTTGCAATGAAAAAGCTCAGAGTAGGCAATTATTGTAGCATTGATTTTATACATTTTTGAGTAGGAAGGATGTTACTGTATGTTTTCGTAGGAAAATGAATCTTCTTATCTCAAAAGTTCAAGCTCAATTTGATCCCTCATGACATGACCTCTTTAATATAAATTATTTTTGTGGATATGTTGATATATGGATGTTTCATGCTATAAGATGCATCATGTTCTAAAAGCATCCGCAGCTTTGATTTGTTGGGTTACATGCACAGGACAAATCATGAAAGCTTGCGGATCATTGACCCTGTGACCCTGAGAATCCAGAGGTCACGGCCAGGGCACGACGGTGACTGTGCAGCAAGGATGGAGATAATTACCATGACGAGAAGCACTGTCTGTCTGTCAGCACCCACTCCTCCCTGACCAGAGATCCTCCGCACCAGTGAGTGCTCCTGAAGAGACCGAGAGACATGAGACATTGACGCATCTCCAACATGACTCTCTCACATTATAAAACATAACAGCGCAGGGCTTTACTTCTGAGGAGCTGTCCCAACTTCATGGATCACTGCAATTTTTTTTTGGGGGGGGGGGGGGGATTTTACAGACAATCTCCCTGCCATGGACTTATTAGGAAAACAGATTATGTGTATACTTCTTGCTTGATATAAATAAAGTGGATACAAAGATTTGGGAAAAACAAACACCCTGTAAAATTACTGTAACTTCCTTTAAATACATTGGCAACACTTAATAGTATCACCTGTTAATAAGTCAGTAACATATACCTTTTAGTAGTTCGGTGGAGGATGAGTTGCATGCTAACATTTTTTATTTAAGAGGTTAGAGGTTTATAAAAAAAAAAAAAAAAAAAAGAAATAAAAAAGTGATACTTATTAGTGCACTATTTTTATTTATATATTTGTTTGGCTGTTTTTTTAATAATGCCATATCAGCAGCAAATTATATTTACAGTATTTTCCGGACTATAAGTCACACTTTTTTTCATAGTTTGGCTGGTCCTGCGACTTATAGTTAGGTGCAACTTTTTTATCAAAATGAATTTGAAATGAACCAAGAGAAATTAACTGAGACCTGAACCAAGAGAAAACATTGCCGTCTACAGCCGCGAGAGGGCGCTCTATGCTGCCAGAGTTGCTGCTCAGTGCTCCTGTAGTCTACCCCTGAAAACATAGAGCGCCCTCCCGTGGCTGTAGACGGTAATGTTTTCTCTTGGTTCTTGTGTCTAAACAAATGCGACGTATAGTCCAGTGCGACTTATATATGTTTTTTTTCTCGTCATGATATATTTTTGGGCTGATGCGATTTATAGTCCGAAAAATAGGTACATGGCAATTTCAAGAGTAGTAGATATAATAAAATAATCATGATAAGAGAAAAACTTCAGTGAATAAAGACAATTATATACTAGGGGTGTAAGGGGTGCTCCGATCATGATCGGCCGATTGTTATGCGCATCTCATCAGTAAAGCCGGTTCTCTAATCAGCGGTTAATTCCAAGAATACTAAGCTTCCAAGCTGTTACTACACAGAGCCGTTGTTAACTGAGAAGATGCGCCAATAAATGCTGAAAATGAACGTGGATTTGCGCATCTTCTCAGTTACCAACGGCTCTGTGTAGTAAATCACGCACCTGATGGAATTAACCGCTGATTAGAGAACCGGCTTTACTGACGAGATGCGCATTAACAATCAGCGGATCGTGATCGGATCACCCATATAGGGATGTGACAAGACACTTATCCCACGAGACGAGATGAGTCACGAGGTGAGATTTTCAATGGTGAAATATATAGGAAAAAATACTCTTTTATTCAACTGAAAAACACAAAATGCAAAAAATGTAGGTGCATTTTGAAATCAACTTATGAAATTAAACTTCTATTTTAATAAATGATATGCAGCAATAAAGAACATGTAAACTAGAGCTGCAAGATTCTGGATAAATTGAGAATCATGTTTATATAATATATATATATAGGCCTTTAAATTGGAGATCACGATTCTCTCAATATTAGAAAATAAATAAATAAAAAAAGTGGAAAATTAAACAAAATAACATAATTTACTAGTGGTTTTGATAAATTGTTCATTGCCTTTAAAAAAAAATATTCATTTGAAAAAAAACAAAATTAAATCATGGAGTCAGTGTCTCAATTCATAAAGACCTGTTTCTCAATTAGAATCTGTTAAATGAACGATTCAATGACAAAAACTTTTTTTAAACGGCAGTAGGAAGAGGATATTGCATTACAATACATACACGTGTTAAGATACTTAAGTTTTGATCACTACTCTGATATATAATTAGTGTTTAAAACCATAATCTAAACTTTAACCCCAATCCTTCTGTTATCTAAATGTCTGTAACACAGAAATAATGATGTGTGGTTGAAAAGACTGTTTGTGTTGCTCTCTCTGGATCACCTGCAGCATGAATGATTAATTAACAAAATGTGCTTCTCACGCTCCACTGCCACTCGTGATGTGAAACAGTCATAATAGACATAGCTGAATCGTTGTCATTCAGGAATAAGATCGCATGGGTGTTTGAATCAAGATCGCCATCTTTAAACAATTAATCTTGCAGCTCTTATGTAAACTGCTAATTGTTTTGCTAGGATTATCGTCTCGTGCCATGAAATCTCGTCACATCCCTATTATATGCCATAATTTAACAATATTTTTCTTAAAACAATACAAAAAAAAGCCCTTTCGGTTTGATATATTTACTAAAATAATACTAAAATGTTTAATAAACAAATAATATATAATGAAAAGTAGTAGTAGTAATAATAATAATAATAATAATACATATATAAAAAAATGCCAATTAATGAAATTTCTGTTTTAAAACCATTGATTAATATTATTTAAAAGCAGGACTTTCCTTATAAATATGCATTATAGTCAATGAAGTCTTACAAAAATGACATACTGGTAGTTCATTCTTTTTTCTTCATCTTTCAATAATTACTCATGGGTAAGTCTTGAAGTACCGATTCTTAGTGCACCACAAATAATGTTTGTTAATAATGCTATTATTTATCAATGTTACCTACATTTTTTGCGAGTGGCTTACCCTCTCTGTATGCTGACCATCCAGCTGCCTTCTTCAATCCGGACAGGCCCACCACCGACGATTCTCACCTGCTTGTGAACAAAACATGAGGTCTTTGTACCCACATCTGAAAACAGATCGAAAAAAGACAAAATTAAGGGTGACACACAAGTTTATCAGAATACAGAAAAACACACGAATGCACAAACGTGTTTTTGAAACAATCGTTCTTAGGTAATCTGAAGCGAAAGAATCTCAGTTGGAAAACTGCACAGTTTAACTATACATGAAATAAGTGATTACCTTTTTGTGGCAGAATTTTATGTGAGGGCTCACCTAAAAAGAAAGGAAAAACAAAGGAACTTATTTTTGTTCTAAGCAATGAATAGGCATGAGAAATTAAAAAAAGATGTGGTCACCAGTGATGGCTGTTTAGAGTATAATTTGAGTGAAAGTGTGTGTGAGGTCTTTAGCATAGGACTAGTCTTGGTCCAGCATGTGGGACCAGTTAGACCCGCCCAGCACTGAAGTTTAACTTGTACATGCAAGTGTGTGTGAGACAGAGGGAGTGCTGAGTGCTGACAGTCTAAGCCACCTGGACTTTACACTCTTTAATTAAACTGAAACCTCTGTGGAAAGTGTGTGCATGTGTGTGTGAGTGATTGATGTGCGTATGTAGATTCGTAACACATGGCCTACATGCTGAACACAAGCCTGCGGTGTCAATGATGAGAGTATAAGTCAACAGGGAAGCATATGTGGGTACATAATGGTCAAATATATGGGTTTTTTATACAGAAAAAAATGCATGTATCAGCTAAGACACAAACTGATCAAAAGTGATAGTAAATACATTTATAATTTAAAACAAATATATATATATATATATATATATATATATATATATATATATATATATATATATATATATATATATATATATATATATATATATATATATTCAATTCTATTCATCAAATAATTATGTTTCTTAAGCATCAAATCAGCATATTAAAATGATTTCTGAAGACAGTGATGACTGGAATGCAGCTTTGCCACCACATGAATAAATTGTATTTTAAAATATATTCAAATAGAAAACAATTGGGTTAGTTGTCTAACCGATTGAGACATTTGTGATTTCAATTCACAATTTAGTTCTAAATTAATTGTTCAGCTGCATTTTAGACTCAAACTGTTTCAACTAATTTAATACAAATAACAAGTTTAAACAAATATGAACATAATAAATCTACTTATTTGCACATTTACAACGGTTGGTAGTCACAAATGAAGTGTCTTGGAAAAGTGTTTAATTAAAAAAATATCTAAAATATATATATTAATTATATTTAGTAGCCTTTCACACTTTTTATAGTTACTTTTTTATACTTCTATATTCTGCTCTAACTAGACACTTCTGGTTATTGTATGGTAACAGTTCATTCTAAATTAATAAAATACAGAATTTGTATCTATTTTAGGAATTATCTTTTTAGCATTTAACTATTTTGCTTTTAGTGGTTTACTTTACCCCCATACTCAGCTTGTGTTAGACTCTTCATGTTTCACGTAGCATTTTTCGTGAACCTAAAGGTCTCAATCAGGTTGTATTGTTAGCACAGACAGCATGCTGTTCACTCACAGGGTTTGAGAGAGCAGTAGTCCCAGGGGATGGATGAGCTGTTGGTATAACACCATGGTCCGTGTTTGTCCTTGTCCGGGTTTCTGCAGAAGTTCCCCGCCTGTTCAGCCATCAGCAAGTCCACATATCTTTCATTACTGAGAACAAAAACAAATCTCATCATTACAACACAGAAAATGTGCAGCTTTAATAGCAGAGTGCTATGAATGAAAATTAACTTATTAATATAAACATTCAAATTAGGTGTATCATTCAGGCAAATCCAGGGTCGTTTAACACTAATCAAACAGTTTATCCAGTGTCTGTAACAAAATAATAAATCCATAAATCTAAATCCATTTAAGAAAAGAATCCAAAGAAACAGCTTCTTCTCATAAGCCCCAGATGTGTGCAGCTCTTCTCAGGAGGCAAGGTGAAGTATTTAGCTTGTGCATTACTCATGACATGTTTCCCCAAGCTTTTCCACATTATCACTCAGATTCAGGAAGATGTAGAGATGCTACGATTCTCCAAAAAGTTCACCAGAGACCAAAAGTGCTGCAATGAAGAGCACATGCATGACACAGATGATTTTCTTGCCGTGCTACTCTAGGGTTCATACAAAGTAAACAATCTTTTCCTAATGCCTGTCTGACAGTGACCTTTGAACCCGGACATAGTGGCTCACAGGCTGTGGGCCAAATAAAGGAGCTGATTGGCTTTGATGTGTTCATGGAGGAGGGTTAGGGCGAGGAAAAGGGTAAGAAGGTGGCTCTTAAGAATCCTGTTCCAGCTGGGTTGGCCTGTCTGTAATTTTTAAGGAATTGAGTCACTCCAACTGCTCCATGTTTACCATCAATTAGATCTCTCCAGAAACGTGGTCCTGCACTTAAACGTGTTTTTCTTCCTCAGAAAACCACGAGGGTCTTATTTTCTCAACAAAGACAAACTCGACCTGACAATCCCTGAGCTCTGCATCAATGAGCTGCCGGGGTTCTGGAAAGGTCGACCTTTGACCTGGAACTTGTTCATAAAAAAGGGAAGTTATTTAACGCCACACATCTCAGGGTGAGTGTGGATGGCAGAAACAACACAGGCCTTTTGCGGAAACAATTGTTTGTCTCCTCTGAGACTTACACATGTGCTCATTGATAATGTGCCAATGCACATTAAACACAGGCAAAACCATAACGTAAAACTGTTAATGCATATTTGATAGCTCCATATGCTTACACATATACAAACACTTTCTGTGCTTGACCATTGAACCTAACCAAAGCAGCACAAAGGCATCATGAGATTGCCCTTGAGATCCTGCATAGCAAGATGTGGACCTAGTTTGGTTTCCATAGAAACTGAGTGAATGTCCATGACTGAATCTATGCACTGTACCACTATAAATGATGGTTCTGCTTAATACTAGATTATGGAAAATTCATAGAGAAAACTATGTATCTGCCCATACTGAATGACTATGAACAATCAATTTCTTATCTGTAAATATGAGCATGTTATTTATTCAGTTTAAAGCTGAAGTGATAAAAAAAAAAAAAACTCTCAAATTAATATGCAGATACATTTATTTTGAAGTCTAGACACGGATGGCCAACTCTCACCTTTCACTGTGATCATTCCATGGAGCACAAGGGATGCCAGAGCGTGTTTTAGATCGTTTTCCATTGTATTTGTCACCAATGCCTGTATAACACTCTGAAACAACACAGCCAAACAAAAAGCATTACATCTTCAAACTAAAGCAGATATTAGAAAGTGGGTGTGCAATAATAGTAAAACGGAACATAAAATTTCCTCAACCAGCTGCTAGTAATTCATATTTTTTAATATACTATTACTTATTTAAAAAAATTAAATTGTAGTTTTAGTAAGTTTGTTATGCTCTTCTGTTGTTTTTATTATAATTATTATAATTATATATATATGCCGAGGTCTTAATTTGATTTTTAAATTCTTTTATTTTATTTTAATTTACTTTATTTTATTTTTATTAGTAACATGCCAACGTTTTTTTTTTTTTTTCTGTTGTTTTAGTCCACGGCAGAAGGCTATTTTCATGGCAAAAAGAAAAAGAAAAATTAAAAAAAGGTAAATACATTTAAAATGAAAGAAGTAATAAACAAATAGGCTAAACCAATTACACACAAAAAATAAAACCTACAGTATATAAGACTTTTTAGGTGCACTTTTGATAAAAAAAATGTATTGTGCCAAAGTTTAATTTCAAATTTTCGAAACCTACTAAGCCCACTAATATGCTTGGTAACCTCTGAATATATGCATAAAGTAAAAGATAAATGCAATGCAACATGATTAAATATAGATGTTTTAATGATTCCAATTAAAGCTTTGCTTTTAATCAATGCTGTTATCCTAAATGCCTCAAAATTATTATCAAACTCTGCAAGTCAAAGTGCTTAAAGAAACACAGCAGGTTTGTGGAAACATACTGCTTATGGAAACACAGCAGGGCTCCCAGCGCACAACAATAGTTGAACGATCATCCCAGTGGCCTCAATTGGAACACCGGCTAAATCGATCTTAACATCAGCGCTTGTGCGAGTCCTTCTATGAAGCGTCTCCTGGGCCCTGCCAGTCACATGAAGCTGTCAGCAGTGATTAATGCTTGACTCATGCTGTCTCATTCCCACACCACAGATCCTGCTCCCTGCACATGTTTCAAAGAGCCCCCATTAGTGGCCATAGAGATCGGACTACAGGGACCACCATATACCGATGCCAAGACAGCCAAGAAAGAGCAAATGAAAGAGAGAGAAAGGGAGGGAGAAAGTGCTACGACATTCTTGAGCAAAATGAAAATAAATTATATAGATATTATGTCTTGCTGGGGAGGATTAATAAGAACAAAGGCAAAGATGTTTTTTTGAGGGTCGTTTTGATATGCAAAGAAGGCACTACTTCAAAAGTTATAGCCTTCTTATTTTACCCAGCCAGAGGGACACAATTGGAAGAACGCCAGCGATAACATCATGGAAAACAAGATCAAGCTAGTAGATTATAAACATGTTTCTGAAAAGCAAATAAGTGTTTATGGTTACTGTCTCGCCTGGCGTACTGGAATTTTCACTCTTGCATAACTCACAGGACTGAAATACACATCTAGGCAGAGGTCAGACATGTCATAGTACTTCAGGAGCAATTCATGGGTTAAATGTCTCCGGTCAAGGGCACGGTGACAATGACTGGCTTGAAATACTCTACCAATAAGCTACAGCAGCCATGCTCCTTTTACAACATGAGTGATATTAAAAAAAAAAAAAAAAAACAGTATGCAACAGTAACAACAAACTTAATATAATAAATATGAGGCAAATGCACTATAAATGACTCTTACCTTCATGTTCAGGTGGTGCAAAACCACAGCGAGGAATGTTGGAGCAGAATGCCACAGGTACATAGGGGTCAGTCGTAAAGCACCATGGGAGAGGACTACCATCAGGATTCCTACAGTAGTTCTCCCGGAGATCCCTGCAGTGTAGATGCTTACATTTAATCGTATAAACACACATCACACATGTTAGTGTTACAGAGCAAAATGCTGAACAGACTGAGCTTGATCTTAAAAACTACAGGTTTGATGACATGTAATATTCAGGTTAGATTTTTCTGTGACAGAAAAGAATCAGCATACGAGGTGATTGTGTATTTTTTCAAAATATATCATAAGTGGTTAAATATATAAAACAATTTTGAATTGTATTTGTATTTACGTTGGTAATGGATATATGTATTGGTCTGTATTGGATATTTTATTTTGCATGTTCATCTTAAAATTGAGTTTAAATATAATGTTTATGTTTTTTTTCTCTCTATTCTATATTTAAACAACATGGAATAAACTGTATCAATTGTGTTTAAATCATGTTTAATATCAGCCATTTATTAGTTTTCTGTCATAATAAAAAAATAATAATAATACATCCGCTTTCCACGATCAACCTAATTTCTTATATTCTAACAGAATATTCTAACAGAAAGAAATGTTGGTGTATGATGAAGGTCAATAAAAAGAACATCAAAGTTTTTCTGTACATGTGCACGAATCAAGTCTAAGTCCAGTCGACACATATTGCAACTGTACATGAATACTTAATGCATATGTTGCAGGAGCATTTTCTTACTTGCAATGGTAATTCTGTGGAGTATAAGAGTGTCGATGGGGAAACTGCGCATCCCATCTCTGACAGGTCACTCCCTCGGGGGTGATGCCAACCGTTCCACGATAACCCTCTCCACGTCCACGGAAACAAGTTGTTGTGTTGTCAGTGTCCCCACCGTTGTCTGAATCTGAGTAAATAGTGAAAAACATAAACAGAAAGACAAAGGGAGTGAGAGAATGAAGCATAATATCACTCCTTAGGCATGATGAACGCTGAATCATAGATTCACCATTAACTGTAAGACCGCACTGCCTGAGGGAGGAATAACAACAGCTTTATCCTGCTTAACAGAGAGAAATGCTTCCTGAATGAGTCAAAGCAGGCACTAAGTCTGTGACAAATGCTGAAACAGTAGCCTACAGAGCTTTTTTAGGGTCAAACGTAAGCGTTTTATGAGTGCACAACAGATATATATTGTTTTTGCCCATGCATCTCATTGCAATAAATTACGCTCATTGGAGACACAGTTATTATGTTTACCTCCAATAAACTGATAGTGCTTCAGTCTGCTAATAATGAGGCTGGCAGTATGGGTATTTAGGCCAAGTCCTGCTAATAAAACCTGAAGTCAAACTCTCAAATGCATCCAATACACTGATAATATGAATAGTTGTACAGTGGATTTTATCCTAGCTAACAAAAAAAAAAAAATTTTAAGAACATTTTGATAAAGTTCCAATGAAGTTATGAAAACATTATTTCTAAATGTTTCATTTCTGAAACTTTTATTCATAACTTAGAGAGAACCTTAACAGAACATTAGCCAAAGTCCAGACAACATTCTCTGTTAGCTAGGATTATATTCATACAATGTTTGGTTAGCATTTTTTGCTGCGTTAAGGCAGTGGAGCGTAGCATCATGAAGACAAATGCGAAGGTCAAGCAATTGGAAACAATGAGGCACTTTGTTTACTGCAGCGCACGCACTGTATATTTTTAAGAGCGTGTTTAGGTTTATGGAGGATCAAATAGTCTTGTTAAGGACAACGTTCCTTCTGCTAGTGGATGAAAGCCATGTCTTGTAAAAGCAGATGCACCTATGGTGATTTCCATAGGTGGGACGCGTGAGACATAGATAGGTAAAGTCTGTTTTGCTGCTTATTGAGATGCCGAGGTGTTTGAAAAAAAGCTGTGTTCTGCCAAACAGCGAAGAGTGTGGCGAAAAGTTCTTACCATTACGGTGATCTTTGAGTATCCATCCCAGGGTTTTGCTCAAAGTTACAACTTGCACTTGCCAAGTAGCAAATGCGACCCCCGTTGCTCAGTCTAGAACGGTGAAGAGCGTGAGTGTCGGACGCCTGAGTTTATACTACATTTCCCACTTGAACCAACATGCCGTCGCCTCACTAATGAAAATAAACGAACGCAGCGCGGGGGTGGGGTCATTATAATAATAGCATTTTGGGCACTTGTAAGCTTGTGTGTTTGAGTGACTTAACCCACATGCGTTTTGTCTTTAGTATGGAAGGTTTACATAGCACTTGAAACTCAAGCACATTTCTCTTGTGCAGATAAGCCAATGCTCTACTGCGCTGATGAGGAAAAATAAACACAGAGGCACGTTACCATAAAGATGGGGCAAGAGCGAGGAAAGAGAAAGAGAGGACAGAGAGTTTTATAAGTGGACCCTCCTCTTTCTCTTCTCCCGGTTACAAACAACATTCCTGTGAGGGTCCCAAACGAGAGGGGAGCCTTTGCTACAGGAAGAGGAAGTTGTAAATTTGGCAAACTCTGTCTCTTTTAATTCAATTTTTCCCTGGCTTCTTTTTGTTCTTCTCTCTGTCTCTTCATCTTACATATAAGACACAGACTCGCACACTCACCACACTGTTTGATGTTACAGTATTCCCATGGAGTGCTTGGATCGGTGGTGAAACACCAGGGTCTCTGGCGCCCGTCTGGGTTCCTGCAGTAGTTGTCCTTTAGACCTTTATCGGGGTACCTGTCATAGGAGGGGCAAAATGAACACGCTTAACACACCACATATCAACTATCCCAGTTCTGCGGAAGCTTTGATTTATAGGCAGGATAAAATTCTAATAACCTCCAGAAAACACGTTACATGCTTTCTGCTACTGGTACAACAGGACCTTTTAGGCAAAGCGCACAAAACAGAAGCCAATTGCTCTGCACAAATGCAAAGTCTCATAGTTATACAGCGATCAAAAGTGACAGAATGTTATGTACATTTATGATGTTACAAAATATTTATTTTCAGTGAATGCTGTTCTTTTAAACTTTCTGTTCACCAAAAAATCATGAGCACTTAATCAGCATATTAGAAAGGTTTCTGAAAGATCATGTGACACTGAAGACTGGAGTAATGACTGCTGAAAATTCAGCTTTGTCATCATAGGAATACTGTATATTACACTTACATATATTAAAACAGAATACAGTTATTTTTGTACAAATATTTCACAATATCACAAAAATAAATGTAGCCTTGCAGGGGACTTCTTTACATCAAATATTCAACAGTAGTGTATATTGGCTGACACTTATATTAATACATTTATATATATATATATATATATATATATATATATAACTTAGTCAATTTGAAATGAATATCTGATTGATTAAAATAGTAATGTTGTATTTACAATACAAACTGACACTTTTTGTGGCAGACTTGTCATGAAAGGAAAAAGAGCTTCTGTCTTGTTATGTTCAATGGGTTTTCATAGTTGCTTGCACTTCTGAAAAATAATAATAAAAAAGACTGGGTTCACACAAAGCAGTCATTTGATTTAGTGATTTATATCAAACGGGGGCATGACACAGTTCCCATGAGGTCAAGTGGAAAAAAATCTATTGATTTTTCAAATATTTTAAAAAGTTGCTCACAAATGCCATCCCGGATTAGGCCCGGATCATTTACCCTGAATGCAATCTGACATTTAAAAAAAAAAAGAAAACACTTTGATTATTTAGAGACTCTTGAGGGAGAGTATTCAAACAAACTGACATTTATTTCAAGATTAATGATATTGTTGTTTCCCAGAAATAGGAAAGATGTAACTGGGTCACTGGGAATGTCATGCAAAATGAAAATTCCATTTACTGAATGGAAAGTGCATGTACATCAGGTAACAATGTGGTCAACTATTTCAGTTGTTATTTTCCTCAAAATACTTGTGTAATTGCGTAAATATGTGCAAGGAAATTTAGAACTTTTTTTGTCCAATATGAACATGGTCCAAACAGATGATAGTTTTCCAAAACAAAGTGCAATTTTTCATATCTGCTGTTGGCCATCACTTTAAGATGCCTGCTCAAATTGTGGTTTCAGACAGATTAAAGCATAGCTGAGTTGTTTTTTTCACAATTAACATTAAATGACATGAGGCCAATGATCCACTCATGACCCCAGCTTTAATAACTTTCATCACTTAGAAAAGTAACAGCACACCTTTTTGCAACAAGCCACATGATCTGAGATATGATCAATAGTATCCAACAGGTGAACAAGAGATTTGCATTTTTGTAAGTATGCCAAATTGGCCAAGCCTCTCATATTGACTGAAAATCCGGACCTGAAGTTTTTCTGATGTTCGATGTTGTCCCTTACTGTTAGCATTTTTCTGGTGGGTCTCATACCTTTTAGGATGGAAAAGGTGTTTATGTGGTTCCTCAAGGTCCCAGCGCTGGCATTCCCGACCGCTCTTGGTGTGGTCCATTGGTCCACGGTAACTTTCTCCATTACACGTCATGCATTCCACTATGGATAAGGAACATGCCTGGTAAGAATGTTAATCAGGACGAGGCCCAAAAGATTCCAGCTGAGCAACATTACCATGCACGTAGAGGATGACTCAACAGGGTTCAACCGTTAAACGGTTAGAAGATTGTAACTGTGGCAGAATGCTGGTAGTAAATTAGTGCACATATTTGATACGCATAGGCTAATCACTAACGATTAATGACTGCAGGGATTGCAATCGCATTTTTCAAGAAGACAAGCAATTACGGAGCCACATGTGACCCCTAGATATTCTAAAAATAAATAATCTTCCGCTTCAATTTACTAGGCAGACGTACCACCCATTAGGCCTTACTTTTGACCCCAAATGTATGTTGCAGCTCCTACCAAATTTCATACGATTTTCATACAGAGGTTAAAGCAACATGCAATTATTACAGTACTTAGTAAAGAGCTTAGTCACTGTAGGATCAAACCAAATATCACAGCAGATGGAGGTCACCTCAGCTAGAATCATCTCTCTAAATACTGTTATTAGTTGTACAGTACACAGAGTATAAGGAGCAGACTGCTGTTGTAGAAACAGATTTTAATGTCAGCCACTCTCATGAAAGCATGATTTTACTTCCTTGTCTTTGTGCGTGTTTCTGATTATGGGAGATTAATTTATTAGCAGACCCTCCCAGCTTTATTTCACCATGCAACTCTTAGAATAGACAAGAGTCTCTCTTTGTTGGCCTGATTGCTATCTCTTCAGAAACCCCCTTTATGCATACGACTCAATGTGATGTCCTATTAACGAAAATCCCCAGTCACCCGAACAATCAAGCGCTTTCATTCTTCTTCAATAGATAAAGCACTGAATCTAATAAATTAGCAATTGATATGGAAAAGGTGTTTTAAAAGGCTTAAAATCAATGGAAACTTTAGGGCTCGTATTTAACATTCCTCAATTCAACAGAAAATAGATATCACAAGTGATGTTTTAACATCACAATTGTTTCTCCAAAACAGTATATTGAGAATAAATGGAGACTTTTGAAATCTCCTTATACAGAATTTTCACCACACTGTTTTGTGATTTTCAATGATTTTCAAATTTCAGTAAATCTTCTCATAAAGACCAAATTATCTTTATAGAATTCACATTAATTTCATAGCTCCATATTCTTAAAGTACATGCTATCAACTATTGAGTGACCAAAAAGGATTTTTTTTTTTTTAAAGCCAATGCCTTACCTTGGA
The DNA here is from genome assembly GCF_023724105.1 of Carassius gibelio. Taxonomy (NCBI): domain Eukaryota; kingdom Metazoa; phylum Chordata; class Actinopteri; order Cypriniformes; family Cyprinidae; genus Carassius; species Carassius gibelio. The sequence continues at coordinate 5,221,016 of NC_068388.1, read as the reverse complement.
AAGCAGGGGGCCTGATAGCCGATAAATATTGTTTTTTTTTTTTGTTTGTTTGTTTTTTTTTTTTTTTTTTGATTAATTTGAAATCATTTGACAATGGATTAAAAAATGAATGTGTAAAATAAATATACTTATGCTTTAGATGACAAAGTATTTTTCACAAATAAATGAATATTTTATAAAAATATAATTAAAAAGGAAGTAAAGACTGTAACCAACAGGGCACTCAATATTCAGGGAAGTCTGTGTCCATTGTGAATCATATTTTTTTTTTAAAGCCAAGCTAACATTCATTGTACAGTACATACAGCACACAGTGAAAATGACATGAATATGACAGCGGGCAAATACATAAAGCGCAGCTCACGAATTAAAAGTTTAAAGCATTCAATTCACACAGACCAACCGTTACACAGAGAACACGTGATCATGCTGGATTAATTCAAGATCTTACAGTTGGATTTCACTAAGTTTGCAAGGTTTCTGAAATGAATGCCGATATTTGAAAATTGCCAATATCGGTCGACCACTACTATCAACAGTTTGGTTTATTGCAAAAATCTGAAAAAGTTAACACAAAAAACATAACTGAAAGCTGAATAATGATAATTCTGAACATTAAAATACAAAAAGTAGCTGGTCTTGAACTCACCCTCTGAGCATTGTGGGATGCTGCAGTCCTGGTGGCGTATTTTAGGGTCTGTGGTAAAGCACCAAGGACCTGTTGTGGTGTTGTCTGGATTACGACATAAATTCTCCTGTAGATCTCTGTGCTTGTGCCTCTGGGGTAAGAAACTAAAAGAGTGAAAAGAAAAACATGAAACAGAAGTGATGTTTATAAATCATAACCAAACAAAATTGCTCTAAATTTCTGGAACAACATACAATTAATCTTTGACACATTACTTGACATTTTAAGCTGCAGAGTAAGGGTCAATTTTCTTTTATTGATGTTAAAAATCCTTTGCAATTATTAGCTGTTTACTACAGTAGCATCCAATACTACAACTGAACTAAGAATCATTTACAAAGAATATTACTGGATGTCACAGGACATAGTTTTGACTTCCACCCAAGTACAACAGGAGATCTCAATAATTTATATTTACATTAATGAGAGTGGCATGACTAACAATATCTTCTAAATAATAATGCAGCTGGTATTGTTGCATCTTAATTTTTTTCTTTTTTTCTTTTTACTAAAAAAAAGAAAAAGTACAAAGGTTGAGTCTTAAAAAAACTAATGAATGTAGGTAAATAATGATTTTGGCAAGCGAACGGGGAAGTGTAAAGCCTTTGGTCAGAGAAGGTCAAAAACTACACAGTCCTTGAGTCAGACTACACTCATTATGAGCATTGATGCTTTAATAGCATTGTACTTTGGCTATTTAAACGTTATAAAAGCAGTATCACACAAAAACAAATGTTTTTGACTCCCAGTGCCATTGTACGACTACACAGTTCTTTCTTCCAATAAACCATTTATTCCGAAATGCAACGCTTTTAAAATAAATGTTATATTTTATAAATGTTATAAAATGTAATAGAATTAAAAAAGTTTTAATACAATAAATAAAATAGTTCAAAAACTATTTTACCCTTGACATGCAAATATTTGTAAAACAATTAATCATTGCCTTAAGCCAAACGGTAATTATCTTTTGTGTAGTTGCCTTTGGCATTCACAACACAAATCAACCAAGTTCATGAAGATTGATGAATAAAAATAAAAATGCAATCTGTGACAAATTAGCTGACCTACAGGCCTGTGCGGTATTTCAAAATGTTAAGGTCCATTGGTTTTTTGAGCCGATAAAACATGCCTGTGATGTTTCAGAGGCAAGCATATCAAAAGCTGGCTTTAAATCTGCACTGATGTCTATTAGAGAGATAAAAAGAGTTGAAGGGGAAAGAGGAAAGAGAGAGAGTGAAATATCTAGAGAGGGAAAGTTGGTATTATGGGTTCAAGGTCACTGTAAGGTAATCACATTTTCAGAATAATAAAAAAAAAATGCATAAAACTTTTGTACATGTTTAAAAACAGGCCAGATAGAGCAGATCTATTGTAATTACTTGCAGTACAGGAAGTAAATCGAAAGCACCATGTGGTGTCCCTAATGAATTCCCGTAGCCGTAATGAACTCAAAGACGAGTTCTCCATTAGGAATCTTATCTTAGCTTTGTGCTGCTTTCTGTCAAACTCCCACTTATGGAAAAACCCTCAAAGCCTCTAAACATGACATCTGTTCCAGGCTCCATATGGTTTCTTGATGTTTATTCTTTTATGTTAATGTATACAAACATTTATATTTTGGGTAAACCTTCAATACATTATTAATGCATTGACATAATTGTAAACAAAGGCCTATTTTGGCAATGCAAGAACAGAAGTAATTGATTGAAAATGTACTGGTCGCTCATTGGTGTTCCTGCCATTGACCTAATTGTCTCCGTCGGTGCTCCACTTCGGAGAATCGTCGAGTTGCACTTACTGTCACGCTTACTGTAGAGCGAGAACCCTCTAACGAATCAAAGCCAGTGAGACAGCACGCATTAAACTGCGCATTCATCATCATTAGAAACTAATGGAGATTTTCACGACTCATATATTCTGTTTTGCCATTAGCTATCTAATAGCGTAATCTGTACATAAATAAATATACTAAATCATACCAAATATATGTTGATATCTATCTACACACCACAATACTTTTGATAGCCACAGAAATGCACATAGAGGGTAATTGAGTTTAATTGCCTGTAGAGAGAGACAAAACCAAGAATGGGAAATGAAGAGGTGAGTAAATATGAACACACTTACTTGTGTTCATGCGGCGTTTTGGAATTCCAGAGTTGGCACTGGACTCCACTCCTGGTCACCGATCTCTTTCCTTTGTAATTGAGTCCATTGCCAATTATGCATTCTCTCATGAAGTCTGAAGGATAATAATAGAAACACCTTAGGTAATGCAATCTTTATGTGCAACAATCGTTTTCTGAAACCAAAAATCTCACCAAATTGATTTTTTGTAATATACTAAACTTTCAAGACAAACCATGCACTCCTATACCTTCCTGTAATTTCTATAATCATATAGTCAAGACTACAGAAATCAGAGCATGTGATGTCAAGTGCTGAGAAACATTTGATAAATGTCAAGCCTTAAGAATGTCAAGTGTTTTAGACTTCAGAAAATTTGCAGTACTCTTAGAAACAGAAGGGACAAACAGTGGGGTATTTACTTCCAGTGACTTGCGTAACTCATTTTGCTGTGTCACCCTCATCCTTTTTGTGGATAGATAGAACGGGTATGTGTATGCATGAGTGTGTCATCATCACATGGACACTGATCTCACATTTATTCACACTGAAACTTAATTGCTCCTTAATAGTCCAATTCTTGGCTACGGTTTGAGAACAGATCTTCATATTATGAAACCCATCAGTGGCAGATCATAATCTATCTATCTATCTATCTATCTATCTATCTATCTATCTATCTATCTATCTATCTATCTATCTATCTATCTATCTATCTATCTATCTATCTATCTATCTATATATCTATCTATCTATCTATCTAGCATTAAAGTAACTCAGATATTGTCTTGTTAATTAAAAAGTAATGTGTTACTTTATTAGTTACTTAAAAAAATTATCTGATAACATAACTCGCATTACTTGTAATGTGTCACCCCCAACACTGTTAATAAGATTGTAAATGGTGTCATAGTTTTCAAACCTGGTATAGAAAAAGAGTGGTGCTTGAATTAAAAAAAAAAAAAAAATTGTAAGCTTTTAATATTTGCTTAAGAGGGTCATATGGTTCGATTTCAATTTGTTTCTGCCCAAATGTTCCCGCAAAGAAATAAAGCAAAACTTTTATTCTTGCTGTAGTATTGTTGTTGCCGCCGCATCCACAGACGCTGTGTTTCGTTGTGAAAGTGAAACTACTTTGTTTGGCCTTCCAAAAGAGTATGATATCCACTTCGTCATGCCTAAAGCTGATCCGTGCTGGTCGCTGAGGAAATACATCAACTTCGCGCAGTGGATCGCCAGATCGGCTTTCACCGTGGACGCTTTTTGGAAGACTGTTTCCTGAACCTGCAGAGTAGCCAACAATGGGTCTGTGCTCAAAGGCTGTTCTATAAAGTGGAGTGATTCCAACTTTGCAAGGAGAGTCTGGCACTTCTGACCCACAGCCTGTAAGTACATTTTTTATATTAAAAGAATTTGCCACTGATGATTCAAATGTGAGTTTTAAGCAGTATAGAGTAGCGCTTGTTGTTTGTCATTTCTCTAATTACAAATGCAGACATGGTTTTATGTTAACGCAGCACGATACGCAACACAATGCGTAAAAACAAAGTATAAGTCATCATAATCAGTAATTATGTCCCCACTTGATGCAAAAAATGGCTCGTTTGTAATGGGTTTTGTTGGATGTGTCATTGTGTCGGGAGACTGCATTACAATACGTTAAGGACCATAACATTTCTGTCACATGCTTGAGGTATTCAGCCAATCACAATGCACTGGATAGCTGGCCAATCAGCATACACCTCGCTTTTTAGAACAATGACCTTTGTAAAAATCAAAGCGTTTCAGAAAGGCGGGGCATAAAGTAGCAACAATAATGTACATTATGTGGAAAATCTTGTATTTTTGTACCTTTCTTCTCATATAGGTCGAAGTTGAAGTCATTCTCCATGCGGACACCAATGGTGAGGCTGTCGTAGGAGAATAAATGACACTTTGTAGTTTTCTGATCAAAGTTGAATGCTCTGTAAAGATATATGGCACATGATAATCCTATTAAATTAAGTAAAGCAAATAAAAACAAAAGGATGGTGACAAAAATATTTAATGTCATGATTTAATGTCATCAGTAGATAGTATTCCCATGTAAAGCAAAGCATAAGCTATCGTTGTCAGATTTTAGTATTTTGAAGTCAGGTGATGCCTCCAAAAATAAAATTAAAAATTAAAACATTGCAAGAGCTAAGGATTAAATGTCATGCAACCTCATGCAAATTCTATCTACTAGGAGCTACGTTTTCTTTCTATGCAGAAGTAACCAGAGGTCATCGACCTGAAACATCAAAATAGGAAATACTTGGACTGCTGATTTTCGATTTCCACTGGTGAAAGAGATTCCAGCTGCTTCCTCTCACACTCTGTTGTAGACCATTCGCTAATCCAATTCTATTTAAAAGCAGCCAGTTTCCAAGAGCAAACTGGGGGTTTACTTCTTTTATTTAGACACACTTCAGGCTGTTTAGGATTACGTGTAAGGTGGAGTGTCTTTGTGGTTTAACCTCTGTACCTGCAGGTGAACTGGAGATTCCTGTTGCGGCTACAGCGACGTGCACACTTTCCCACACTCATTTTGCGGGTTTTGGAAATGTAGGACACATCAGGGGGTGTGACCAAGCGCACGGCATCAGTTTTCTGGTAGTCTTGTAGGGCATGCCTCTTAGTTTCTGCCACACAGAACACACGTGTTAGGATGGGCAGAATCTCTAGTCGAATCCAAACATGTGTTTCATGACAGATGGTACATAATTTTCTTCCTCTTAATCAGTAAAGGCTGATGATAAGCCTCATAGGAGAGAATATAAAACAGAATATTAAATATGGAGCAATAAAAGGAACTAAGATGATGAAATTGTATTTCAACAACCTGCTTAGATCATAATGAGGATGTGCAAAACTACACAATTTCATAATAAACTTAACAGCTGGATGCCTAGATAACCAGCCTATGTTAAAGAATGAATATTTTATCATTTTATCATTTAATCATTCTCATGTCGCTTTAAAGCTGTATGCATTTCTTTCTTCTCCTGATCACAGGAGATATTTTCAAGAACGTTTCATGACTTTCCTTGTGTAAACAGAAAATAAACACATATTTTCCGAATATCCTCTTTTGAGTTACTTAGAAGAAGAACGTCATAGAGATTTGGACAGACATGATGATGAGTAAATGATGAAAATCTTCATTTTAGGGTGAACTATCATTTTTAGGAAACACTCTGTCATTAGGTGGAATCAACTCCACAAGGCCCTGGTCAAACTAAACCTTTAGTCAGTTTTACCAGGCTGTTGAATGTTATCATGACACAAATCTCAGTTATTTAAAACTGCATCTATCTTTAAATGCAACTCAGCTAAAACATCACACTTACAAAGATCCTAGTTGCCCCAAAACCTACTAGTAAGGTCACGAATTGACAAGTCAGTTAAAGGTTGGGTAGAATACTTGAAACAAAAGAAATCTGGCTTTGATCCTAGTGTGCGACACCAAACCTTCTCAATTCACCATCCAAGCACATCCATGTCATGAGAACTATCTGTCAAGCACATGGACGGAAAGCTCACATGATATAAGCCTTTTTATCCTAACATATGCAAAATTCACATTTAGCTAGGTTTTCTGAACATCTACATGACTCTGTATCGTTGAACAAAGGATTTTTACTCCCCATTATACAGAATATATACTCTAAAATCAATAAAAACTGAACTGATCTAAACGTTGCGCAAGCAATAGGCCACATTGATCCTTCAATGTCACAGATGTACTGCAGATTAGAAACATAATGACTAAACACAGAATAATTAATAGGATCTGCGCAATAAAGCGGTTCTGATTTCAAAAGAAAGAGTTTCAGAGTGCCACACGCCAATACTTCATCTCTCCCTTCAGCTCCATGCACACTGTCGTGACTCATTTATCCAGATGTTTTGCGAAGAAACAGCCCACTCACCATGAATGTCAACAACTGTGGAGTTTTCCGCAGTGAAACGTAATACAATGTTTGGGAACTGTGATGCTTTTGATACATGTGTAATTTGAGTCATGAACTTCTATTTGTTGGCATATTCAATGTATTTCAATAGTTTTAAAATAGATTTTAAAAAAAATAACAATACTAATTTAAGAGATTAATAATGATGGAAAATAATAGTGTTTAATCTGAGGATAAATTGTATGTAAAACAATCCTTAAGAGTATAGTTAGCACTGGTCTTCAAATTTGATTGGCTGAGGGACGTTCCAATAGTGCTGATATATATTACAGTCCAGCAACATGTTTAAGGTTTGCATCACTCTGCAGATCACAGTATTAGTGAAAAAACAAGACAAGACAACAGGCCATATTTTATAAGAAACATAAAAGAAACATTAAAGGCGAACAATTTTATAGATTATTTTGAGGCATTTCAGAGTTACAAAAAAAAAAGGAAAAGAAAAAGGAATGATAAAAAAGAGGGTGGGGCTTTATTTTAGCACACCTCCTCACCATCTCTAGGTCACAACAGACTGAAGATATGGAAGTAAGTTGGAAGTATGTTGGAAGTAAGTTGTTAAAGATGTCCAGCCCAAGCCGTCAATCTGACATCATCAGAAAAGGAATGCCATTTTAAAATGTGAAGCAAATGTCTGATTTTGACTAGAAATTATGAGTACTTTAATATATATATATATATATATATATATATATATATATATATATATATATATATATATTATTATTATTATTATTAAATTGCATGGATGATTTGTTCACCACAAGACTAGTAAGGTGCACTAACAATGTAAAACAGTTAATTTTAATTTAATTCATACTTTAACTATCCTATGAATACACTGTGCATTCACAGTGATAATGCTGTAAAAATATCATGTTTGCTTAAACTTATAGTAATATTATCCACAATTATGAAATAATTTGTAAATAATCAATCTGTAGCTTAAAAGTAAACAGTGATTTTTAAGAAGTAAGCACATGAAATAACACATTTTATGAATAACAATGTTGCATTTAAAACCTATTGATACACCCAAAAATTAGACAGAAGGTTGCATCAATAGTATATTAGGCTGTTGTTTATTTGTCCATTACAAGGTGGACATTTATCTCAGACTCAGCCCTAATTTATTAAAATGTTTCTATGTGTAAATATAAGTAAACAAACAAAAAACAAACAAACAAACAAAAAAGATACTTATTAGTTAATTTTTCTAATCCCACAGGCACCATTAGTAATGACCCAAAAATAGCATCAGGTAAACTCGCGCAGAGATAGAGCTTATCTCCAGAACACTGTTATAAAAAAAAAAAAAATTAACCATGGTAACCACAGATTATTACACATTTAAAACACATTTACTACAGTTATTGTTATAACTGTAAAACATGAAACAGTTATTAAGGTAAAACATGAACATGATACATGATACAAAATAAGAAGATACTGAGGAAAAACAAAACTTACCTGAGTAAACCAAAACGGCCACACAGAGCAAAATTTTGTAAATCCACATGTTGTTTTGGATAGTTTTACGTGACCCCCAAAAATAAAAATGAGACGTCAGAAGTCTTGGCGTTTTCACGCTTTGACTGAGACTACTTGTAAGACTGAAGTATGACAGCAGCGCGGTTGTAACGGTGCTCGAGCGGACAGTGAGCAAGCGCGCGATGGACTGACTGAAGATGAGCGCGAGCTGAGAGACTACCTCACGCGCTCCCTCCCCTTTCTCTCAGCCCATTTAAAGTCGCCCTGCCACTGTCCATTCCGCCTCATAATATTATTGCATATTATCGCATTTCCTGATAGACACCGAGGCCGTTGAACCGATCCGGGAAGTAAAATAAATGGAAATTGTTTATATTTGTTGCCTGTATAATTTATTGGAACGGATGGAAAGTGTTGAGGAGATGTCAACACAGCTGTGTGATGCTGACTAACCTCCCTAAGGATGTTTGAGAGGAAAGTTGTGAATTGATAAACTCTGGGCCACTCACGTTGTTTTAGTTTGTAAGACGAGATGGCTTATTTTATATTTGGTTATCGGCAACCCTCTTAGTCATGAACTCGGCAAGGAATTATTAATCAAGTTCACTTTATCATTCACAAACATGCTATCAATCCACTGCCTTTCAAAAATTTAGCATGGCCACCATAGTTTCTGCCAAAATATCATATATAAAACAGTTATAGTTTACACATAAAACTGATTATTGGCCAAATCAAATGAAATAAAAATATTAAAAATAAATAAATATAAAACATAAAATGTTCTGCTTAAATCATACAGCTTTGTTTGTAGGATACAAGTTATTGAATGAATGAATGAATGAATAGTCAGATACAACAAATGTACTGAAACTATTAAATTCACCAGTTTATTAATTGATTAAGTAACCAAGGAACTAAATGTACTATCTCTAGTAATATCTCTGTTTTTATTATTCATTCGCTTTATCATTCACAATCATGCTATCGTTTCACTGCCTTTCAATCTACGGCAACCATTTCTGTCAAAATATTATAGATAACACAGTAATAGTTTCCACATAAAATTGATTATATGGCAAATAAATACACATTAAAATAAATCAAGATAAATAAAAATAAATAAAAACATTAAATGTTCTGCATAAATCATACCGCTCTGTTTGTGGGACATAATATACTGAATGAATGAATGAATGAATGAACGAATGGTCAGATACTGCAAATGTACTGCAAACTATTAAACTAATTAGTAAATTAACCAACTAACTAACCAAACAGCTAACTAAATAAAGTATTAAGTAATCTCTCTGTGTATATTATCCTTTCACTTTATCATTCACAAACATTGAGCTGTTTTTCTTGAGATTTGATTTATGGATTCATCCCAACAGGCAGCACATTAAAATCCTGCATCTATGAAAATTCACAGAACCACACACGATGAAGCTTTAAATTAGCAACTGCTATCTGTTGGGAGATGGAGATCTACTCATTGTGATCAGAAGCTTGCAATATTGATGTCACGATGACGGAACTCATATTCCTGTGCCACGCATTTCAGATGGAGGGATGAGAGCAGGTTGGAAGCACGAGTTGTTTATTAAACAGCACTACACTCAAGATGCTCTCCTCTTCTCTTGGAACGGAAAGAGCTCTTCTATTGTGCTCTGTGATGGAAATACACTCCATCCGTTTATTTGTAGTACGTTCCTTTTTAAATAGGTATTCCAGACTGTTTTGCGTTTGGATGCATTTGAGCTTCTTTTTGTTTGGATAGACATTTTTCTCTCAGTTTGGCATGTTTGTAAATGGCTGGTTGTTAGCCGCACTGTGTTTGTTTTAGTTTAGTTAATAGGAACAGTGTTAAGTGAATGTCCTCCGTGTCTCTGTGATCGTATAGCTTCTCCTTCCTCTGATGATGGAGGTACAAACCACAAATGCCAAAGGACATGTCTGACGGCCTCATGGGAGTAATCAGTCAATGTGTGCATGTATCTAACACTGTTTCCAGGAGTTTCATTCCACATCCTGTCCTCTGATCTCTCCAGAACTCTGGGTGAATCTCACAACATGTCTAGAACACATTTTACCCATAAAATTAACAGAAAAACCCATACATTTGTTTTTTCCCATGACGACAATGAAGGCTAATTTAGGGTCAAGACTTTTTTTTAATTATTATTATTATTCACATTTTGACAATGTTTTCAATATCGCAAAAATTCTCATTACCACGTGTCAGGACATTTCCCCCCAATTCTTTCCAATTAAGAGGTGATTCTTATTATAGTCCCATTATTTACTATATATATATATATATATATATATATATATATATATATATATATATATATATATATATATGTCACAGACACACCATCTACACTCCCTGAATCGGACACTTACGCCACGCCCACTCGTTCCCAATCACCAGAATTCTGAACACCTGTGCATCATCACCACTGCCACATATAAAGCCCTCCGTCACCATCACCCATTGTCTGGTCTTGCACCGATCTCCTCACACTTACTTGAACGCCATTCGTCTGACCTACCTGATCTGCTGAACCCTCTTCGTCATCATCTGTATTCCTGTTCCCATCGTCTGAGTCTGAGTCGCCATCTGTATCACCATCACCTAAAGGAAAGTTGTGTTATCACTGTGTCATCTACATGTCAAGAGATTATCATTCTGTGTTTACTTCGTGTCAAGATTCACCTGTGTCTGAAACCTCTGATTCACATTAAACACTATTGCACTGAATCCTCTTTGTCCTCGTCTGTGTCTGACAGAAGACCAGACCAAATGCAGAGCTCTTCAGATACAGGCGAAGATCGCACCGCGGATCCCTTCACTGAACTGGTTCACGCTGTACGGTCCTCACTCATGCAACAAACTCAACTTTCCTCACCTGCTGTCAACAGTTCACCGCCATCAAACACTGCTACAACTCCGGTCACTTCTTCAGTTGCCCCTGCGAGTCCCATGGCCAAACCAGCGACATACAGCGGCGCGGCGGAGGATTGCAGCGGGTTTCTGCTACAATGTTCACTCTACATGGAGTCCAACGCTCACTTATTCACCACCGAACGCAGCTGAGTTGCATTTATCATCAATCTGCTCACAGGTAAAGCTCTCCAATGAGCTCAATCTCTCTGGGAGTCGAATTCATCTGCTACTGGATCTGTTACTGATTTCTGTTCTCAGTTAAAATCTGTCTTTGGTCAACAAACTTCTGAATTATCTGTCCATGATCAACTGTTTACAATTCGCCAACAGAGAAATGAGTCCGTGAGTGATTATGCTGTACACTTCCGTACACTCGCTTACATAAGCGGTTGGAATGAAACTGCCTTAATTACAGCATATCGCCACGGTTTATGTGAGAAGTTACAAAGTTTGATTGTTGTATATGAAGATTCACTGGGACTTGAGTGTCTTATTCAGAAATCCATCAGAGTCGCCCAGAGACTCACTGCATGTCATCAACTCACTCCCGCTGTACTTCCTCCGCCCGCTATACCATCTGTCGCTCCTCCAGCACCTGAACCCATGCAAGTAGAATCACACCACCTATCTACATCGGAACGTCAGCGGAGGATTAACACCGGGCTGTGTCTCTATTGTGGGGGAGATGGACACCTATTACCATCATGTCCAGTACGACCTCCACGCCCATCGGTGAGTACCATCCGTATACCACCTCAAACTGCTCATTTGACTAAAACCTGGGTTACTCTAAGACATCTCCACTCTTCTGTTTCAGTACAAGCCCTCATCGACTCCGGTTCGGCAGGGAACTTCATCAACCAGCAAACATTAACTCGTCTAAGTGTCAAGCATCATCGAAGCCCCGTCGAACTCAAAATAACAACTATACAAGGAAAGCCGCTGGGCATGGCCGCTATTTCTCCCCCACAATCATCCTTCGCGAGGGTCTCCTGCATGAGGAAGACATCACGTTCATGGTGCTGGAGGAATCCACCGCAGACATCATCCTGGGACGCCCATGGCTTAACCAACATTAACCACACGTCCATTGGCCCACAGGTGAGATCCTGAAATGGGGAAAATCCTGTCATTCTACCTGCTTCACTCCACCAGTTAAAGTTTTCAAGGTCATTCCTTCCATCAAGAAGTCATCCCTACCGGTCCAGTCCACATCAGTGGAAAGCCCCGAAACTAAGGTTGAACATACCATCCCTCCAGAATATCGGGCGTTCCAGGATGTGTTCAGCAAGTGGTTGGCAACAAAACTTCCACCTCATCGGCCATGGAACTGCGCTATTGACCTCCTGCCTGGAGCAACCCTTCCAAAGGGACGAGTCTATCCTCTGTCCATTCCGGAGCAGAAGGCCATGGAGGAGTACGTACAGGAAGCTCTCGCTCAAGAATTCATCCGACCATCTACTTCCCCTGCCGCTTCCAGCTTTTTCTTTGTGGCCAAGAAGGACGGAGGCTTGAGGCCGTGTATAGACAATCGCCATCTCAACTCTCAAACAGTCAAATTCAGCTATCCTCTTCCCCTGGTCCCAGCTGCATTAGAACAACTACGCGGAGCCAAGATCTTCACAAAACTAGATTTGAGGAGCGCCTATAACTTAATCCGCATCCAGAAGGGGGACGAGTGGAAGACGGCTTTCATCACTCCTTCCGGGCACTATGAATACAGGGTCATGCCGTATGGGTTATACAACAGTCCATCCGTCTTTCAAAACTACATGAACGAAGTCTTCAGAGAATACCTTAACCAGTTCGTAATTGTCTATATCGACGATATCCTCATTTACTCCACATCCAAGGAGGAACACATCCAACACGTCATACTCGTACTCCGAAAACTCCGGGAACACCATCTGTACCTCAAGTTGGAAAAATATGAGTTCCACACGCCCTCAGTCCAGCTACTGGGATACGTCATCGACCCACGTGGCGTGAAGATGGACCAGGGGAAGGTGGAAGCCATCACACACTGGCCCCAACCTGGTTCCATTAAAGAACTCCAACGCTTCCTGGGCTTTGCCAACTTTTATAGGAGATTCATCAAGAACTACAGTTTACTCAGCTCACCTCTAACCTCACTCCTCCGGAACCGGCCCAAGTCTCTGTCCTGGAACCCCATGGTCACTGAAGCTTTCCACCAGCTAAAACAAGCCTTCAAGACCACTCCGATCCTAGCTCACCCTGATCCCAACCGACAGTTCATCGTGGAAGTGGACGCCTCATCAACCGGGGTCGGAGCGGTACTCTCCCAGCGGCAGGGGGATCCTCCACGACTCCATCCATGTGCCTTCTTCCCAAAGAAACTATCCCCGGCGGAGCAGAATTACGACATTGGTAACCGTGAGCTACTGGCCATCAAGCTGGCTCTGGAAGAGTGGCGTCATTGGCTGGAGAGAGCCAAGGTCCCTTTCGAGGTTATACCTGACCACCGGAACCTGGAATACCTCCGTGAAGCTAAGAGACTGAATCATCACCAAGCTAGATGGGCCCTATTCTTCACGAGATTCGACTTTAAGGTCACTTATCCCCCTGGCTCCCAGAATAATAGAGCTGATGCTCTCTCCCGCCTTCATCAGGCAGATCCAGAACCGGAATCTCCTGAACCAATCCTCCCTCCAGCCATGATTGTAAGTCCCATTCAATGGGATATGAATCGTCTGATTGAACAAGACAACCTTCAACACCCTGCTACGCCGGGAGGTCCAGAAGGGAAACTCTTCGTCCCTCCTCAACATTGGATTACCCTTCTGGACTTAGCTCATACCTCTCCGGGATCTGGATATCCAGGCAGGAGGCAGACCCTCTCGCTCCTGTAACAACGTTACTGGTGGCCCTCGATGGATCAGGATACCTCCCGTTACCTCAAAGGATGCTCAGTCTGCGCCATAGCGGACACCCCTAGGAGACTCCCGGAAGGTAAACTGGTGCCTCTGCCCATTCCAGAACGTCCATGGACCCATATAGGTGGACCCACTCTTCCCATGGTTGGGTGAGCCCTCGGAGGTCCCAGCGGTAGATCACTGGTTCCGACAGAGCGAGAGGGTCTGGGACTCGGCTCACGTGCATCTCCAGCGGGCAGTTCGGAGGCATAAGGAGCAAGCAGACGCTTGTCGAAGACCTACGCCGCAATACCAACCTGGACAGCAAGTCTGGCTCTCGACGAGGGACATCCACCTCCGGCTGCCCTGCCGTAAGCTCAGTCCCCGATACATCGGACCATTCACGATTGAACGGCAACTGAACGAAGTGACCTATAGACTCCAGCTACCTGCACAGTACCGTATCTCACCTTCATTCCATGTTTCACTCCTCAAACCATTCACTGAACCTTTGTCTCCGCCATCCACAGAGCCTGGTGATGATGCCGTACCTCCTCCTCCCACCATCGAAGAAGACAACAACATCTTCCGGGTGAGAGCTATCCTCGACTCTCGACGACGGGGTCCTCAACTTGAATACCTTGTGGACTGGGAGAACTACGGCCCGGAGGAGCATTGCTGGGTTAATCGTAATGACATCCTGGACCCCAGTCTTCTCACCGACTTTCACCGAGACCATCCAGACCGCCCTGCTCCCCGTGGCCGTGGTAGACCCCGTCGTCGCACAAGTTCCCAGCCGTCAGGAGCCGCCCGTGGAGGGGGGGGTACTGTCACAGCCACACCATCTACACTCCCTGAATCGGACACTTACACCACGCCCACTCGTTCCCAATCACCAGAATTCTGAACACCTGTGCATCATCACCAGTGCCACATATAAAACCCTCCGTCACCATCACCCATTGTCTGGTCTTGCACCGATCTCCTCACACTTACTTGAACGCCATTCGTCTGACCTACCTGATCTGCTGAACCCTCTTCGTCATCATCTGTATTCCTGTTCCCATCGTCTGAGTCTGAGTCGCCATCTGTATCACCATCACCTAAAGGAAAGTTGTGTTATCACTGTGTCATCTACGTGTCAAGAGATTATCATTCTTTTTTTTACTTCGTGTCAAGATTCACCTGTGTCTGAAACCTCTGATTCACATTAAACACTATTGCACTGAATCATCTGTGTCCTCGTCTGTGTCTGACAATATATATATATATATACACACACACACACACACACACACACACACACATATATATATATATATATATATATATATATATATATACACACACACACATACACTTACACATGTATATAAAACTTTAATTCGACAAAGATGCATTGAATTGATCAAGTAACAATAATGACCTTCACATTATCACTATATATATATGTGTGTGTGTGTGTGCATGGGCATGGACATGTTTTTGTGACATATCAGGACACAACTTTGTATAATGACATGGGTATGACACAGGTATTACAAGGAGAGGGTGACCTATGAGGACATAACCCATGTCCCCATTTTTCAAAACGCTTATAAATCATACAGAATGAGTTTTTTTTTTGAGAAAGTAAAAATGCACAAAGTTTCCTGTGAGGGTTAGGGTTAGGGGTAGGGTTGGTGAAGGGCGACAGAATATACAGTTTCTACATTATAAAAACCATTACACCTATGGGATGTCCCCACTCTTCACAAAAACAAATGTGTGTGTGTGTGCGTGCGTGTATGTATGTTACAGAGTGATAGGAATGAGAGACGTGTGGATCCATATGCCAGCTTTTTATTTAAAGACGTGGTCACAAACACAGGCGGGGTTGAAACACCAGCAAACAGATAAGGCTTGGGAAAAAAACACAAGAGCAGTCCAGTAAACAGGCATGGGTTGATTGACAGTGAACAATGTCCAACAGGGCAAGGCAAAGAGAGATAGTTCAGGTAGCCTACACAGCAATAATCTGGGCAGGGGCAAAGAGAGTCCAAACGACAAGACCAAAGGGGTAATCCGAGATACACAGACAAGAATCAGAACATGGGAAAACAGGCAAGGCAAGACTAAGACTCAACTGAGAACGATCGAACAGGCTCCGTTAAGAAGCTATCAACTAAATCAGTGATAAACGCTAAACAATACTGGGCGATTTGAGCAGGATCTGGGTGGGCGTTATATATTGTGTGTAATAGATTTCAGGTGAGCATGTGATTGGTTATAGCTGAGAGAAAAGGATGATGGGAAATGTAGTCCAGGGTATAGAGTAACAGTCTGAGTAGTGTGAGAGTCCATGTAGTGAGCGGGTGACCTCTGGTGGTGAGTGAACGGAAGTTCATAGACCGGATTCGTGACAATATATTGTAAATAAATGCCATACGTTTGAACTTTATACTCAATCCCCATCTGTTTAAAACAATGATAAAAAGTTAGAAATTAGAAATGTCTCTTGAGCTGGAATAAATTACATTTTATAACATGGTTAAAATAGAAACATTTTTAATAATAAACAGCGTTAAAAACATAAATTAAATAATATTTCACCATATTATTGTTTTTACTGTATTTTTAACAAAATAAATTAAGCCTTGTGTGTGTGTATGTATGTATGTATGTATGTATGTGTATGTTTTTTTTTTTTTTTATCCTGGAGATGACTCATATTTTTTCTTTTCTTTTGAGAATTTGAAAATACATAAAGTTTTCTGTGAGGGGTAGGTTTAGGTTTAGGTTTAGGAATATTCAGTTTATAAAGTATAAAAACCATTACGCCTATGGAAAGATAATCAAATAAATGATTATCAGTGCATACTCTATCATAACGTTTTGATTTTCTGAAACCGTTCTTATCATCTCTTATGTTTACACATTTATATATACATATATGTATATATCATTTGAGTTACACTGACTTCACCCATATTAGTACTCGACACGCCAAGTCAATTAGCCTACTGTGTTTGCACAAGTTAACATCCTGCATTGTCGCATCATGCCCAGATGAATGACTTCTAGTTGCTTCACTGTTGCAAATCACTGTCAGCATAAATGTTCCGTCACTCCTCTACTCTTCCTGAAGCGCTGTCTATCTCCTTCTCTGCCAACATATGAGTGACTCTCTACAACACAAAAACAGTGTAGCAACATGGATCAACATGTCAGAAGCCCTTGCTCTGTGTAAAGAGGCTTCAAACCACCATAACTAAGAGCAGATGCATGCATATTGCACAAGTTTACATCTGAAGAATCCCACCGTTGAAGTCAGAATTACGATATCTGTGGTCAGCCAGGCCTCTTAGTTGCAAAAATTGCGTACAACACATATGTGGAGACTGACAATAAATTAAGAAGCATTCATTAAAAGACATTTATATGTATGAGAAAAGACATTGATCAGCTTCAGAATTTAACATGGAATTTGATTCACAGCCACATCAGTGAATAAGTGCAGTGAATGATATGTGTTCAGGGTGGTCAGAACCACACATCTAAAGGTCACTTTCAGTCTTCAAGGGAGAAGTTTTGAAAAAGTTCCTTAATTAAAGGGAGCGTTCATAAATTGTGCATGTGGAATCTGTTACTTCATAATGACAGCACAAAGGTACAGATGTGATTCCCACAAAACATGCTACTTTGTGAAAGTGAATCACATGAATCATATTCAGAATCTGCTGAAGTTGCAATATCTGGATCGCAACACAAACAGCGATTTTACCACATGTGGTTTGGTCTATGTGTTTAGCCCTTATTCCCACAAATAAACAAAACAACAGACTAATACACTCTGGTGTGTGTCTGGTGTCTAATGAAGACCATGTGCAGTGAACACACACACAAAAAGTAATTCAGTGTGGTGCTGATGGGGTAAAGATGTGCAGAGCTACAGAAAACAGACTAATTTACCTTTTAGTCATCAAAGGATGTGTTATTGCTGCTGTGCTTACAAACACAACCATACACATATTTACAAGCACACTTAAGCATCTATCTATCTATCTATCTATCTATCTATCTATCTATCTATCTATCTATCTATCTATCTATCTATCTATCTATCTATCTATCTATCTATCTATCTATCTATCTATCATTGTGGTCGTTATGTTTAGGTATGAGGTTGGTTTAAGGGATCTAGATTATGTTCATGCAGAATGAAGCATAAATATGTGCTTTATAAATCCTATTAAACAACCAATATATAAGTAATATGCAAGCTAATAAGCAACTAGTTAATAGTGAATAATGTTTTCTAATCTAAAGTGTAACCCTGCATAATTTTTGCCACCTCCATTTAAATTAAATTCAAAATGGGAAATTGAATTGGAAATTCAAAGATATTTTCAATTCAGTTCTGGGTGGTGTACAGACCTGCTAAATATATTTTAAAATCGGGTAACATAAACTTTCTAATTCCAGTTTATACCAGTTTAGTAATTCGAAACAATGCTGATGTATACCTGCACTATGGCTTCTGACAATTACATAATGTTAGCCAATGGGATTTAAGCTTGCTGTTTGAGGATACATTTTATGCTTGCAACATTTTTCAGATGGTCTGTGAATGGTCAGAAAGCCTGACATCTCAATTCGAAGCCACACACACACATACACACATAAAATGATGTAATGATAAAGAGGAGTGGAAAACAAGGCAGAAAGTAAACAGAAGAGTCTACTCCAAATAAACACACACTTCCTGTGTGTGACTCTCACTCTGGACTAATGATAGCCGAGAGTTGACACTCTTTCTTGAGATGCACTTCCCTGTGATAAAAAAAGACAAGACAAGACAAGAAAACACAGAAACCAGCTTTATAAATTAGTAGAAAACTGAATTATCATGACTGATGACATAAAAATTAAACCTTGCATGGGCTGGTTTCACAGAAAGAGATGAGATTAAGCCAGGTTCTTAGTTCAGTTAGGACATTTAAGAAGCTTTTATAAACATGTCTTATAAAAATAAATAAATAAATAAATAAATAACATTATTGGTGTACATCTTAAAATGTAAATGACAGTTGCATATTTCACGATAAGTCAGTGCAAGTTTCTTTCACTTAATAAAGTTCAACCCTACATTTTAGTCTTGGACTAGTCTTAAACCTTGTCTGTGAAACCAGCTGGGAAATGGGTTTATTTCACATAAATTAAAGCATGCACACACACACACACTCACACACACGTTTGCTTTTGTGAAAAGTGGGTTCATCCCATAGGCGTAATGATTTTTATACTGTAGAAACTGTATATTCTATCGCCCTTCACCAACCCTACACCTAACCCTAACCCTAACAGGAAACTTTGTACATTTTTACTTTCTCAAAAAATAAATAAATAAATAAATAAATAAAAATAAAACTCATTCTGTATGAATTATAAGTGTTCTGAAAAACGAGGACATGGGTTATGTCCTCATAAGTCACCCTCTCCTTGTAATACCTGTCATAACCGTGTCATTATACAGAGTTGTGTCCTGATATGTCACAAAAACAGGAACACACACACACACAGACGCACAGACACACACACACACACACATTTTTCAGTTCAAATTCTCTCTTTCTCTCATAATGTTTTGAAATTGATACAGGAATCATTCTATTAGAGGAAATTCAATAGTAATCAACATTTAAAACATGTTGAACAGTGAGTTAGTTTCAGTTACAATGAATTTGATTATTTTGAAGTAGTTTTACCAGAGCAAAGTTAAGGATGTTTTTTTGTTTTCCTTCATAAACAGTATTGTACTTTCCTTTGGGAGAGAAGTCTCCGGAACTTTCTCAAAGTCAAGTACATTTACTTCACATGGCAAAAATGTGTACGTCATGTCAAATATTTATGGGTGTTACCACACGAAAGCCATAATGCATTGTATCTAGAGTCGACAGATCAGTCTTATGACAAAGCCTTTGTGTTTGTGTCAAGAAGTGTTTGGACGTAGCATCCTTTACCATAAACCTGTCACATCACATGACCTAGCAAACATCCCAAGAGTTTCCAGACAACACAAAAAAGATCAAACAAAATCAGTTAAGTAATACAATTTACCTCTGTTGTTTCTGAATGACCAGAAAGCTTCATGAAGGAATCTTATGACTTTCTTTTTGAAGATAAAGAAAACAATAGATGAAACAGGTGAACAAATCTCATAAATAGACTTAAAACAATACGCATTAAAACAAAAGAAAACAAAGCATAGTATTAAAAAGTTAAAATAACTATGGCTACGATGAAAAAATATATATATTTGGAAACCTGTTCTCAGGTGTGAGGATTAACGAAATTAAATGAAATAAATAAATAAAATAAATAATAAATATTAAAATAAAATTTTGTTTGGGGGAAAAATAATAGTTTTAAAGTGTGAGAACAGAGGACTAAGCTTATTTGTTTCACAGATCACAAAACATTTAAACATTTTATTGTGATTGATTTATTATACGGCCACACTGAATACCATACATGTGAAAGTACAAAATAATATTGACTTTGGCTTAGAATGAGAAACTTTGTGAGAAGGACAAAGTGAGCTATCTTGTGTATGTGCAGCATACAAACATGTTGTTCTTTCTTTACTGTGTCTAATAGACCCATTAGAGTAAAGTGTTTCAATCACTTAAGGCGATCCAAAGGAGCCTGGGTAAATGCATACACTAATGAGACAGTCGTAAACCCTTTATCTTTCACATGGCGACTGCAAATGTTTGAATGCATCCCATTTGGGGACAGTTTGGGGTACTGTTCAAATGACAAAATCTAATTTTTAATTCTTCAAAGAAACAAAACCCCGGCCACCTCAACTTGCACCTGAACACACAATAAACACACACACACCAGTCTCTCTCAACCCCCTAAGCACCTGTCAATATGCATCCCCATAATTAGTTCTTTGATAGTAGCCAGATTTGGAGGGTCCATTACAGGCAGCTGCACACAAGTCACAAGGTCCTGGTTGACCTGAAAAAAGGAGCCAGCCTGAGGGGAACACCGGTGAACTTGTGCTTTGGGACCTGTGCGCACAGCTGGCCACTGACAGACCAAAGAAATGGAGAAAGCCAACTCACACCACTGACTAGCCCCAAACGGAATGTGCAGAATATTTTTTTTTTCTACTGCAAAGATTTTGGGGGGAAAACTGTGGAATATATATAAGCACACATTTATTTGTACATGCAAATGTAAATACTGTGCATATATCAAATAAGTCCAATAGAAATACATATTATATACTTATATGTAAGATATATAGTTCCTATGATTTCACCAAGTACAACATGTTCCTGGATCAACATCCTTGCTGATAGAAAGCTCAGAATTCCATAGTGTATCTTCAATAAACAAACCATGCAAGGGAATGCAGATGCTGCAAACTTTGTGGATAACTGTCTTTCCAAATCTGTGTAGGGTTAAGTGGAGTTCTGCTGGCTCATATTCTGTGTGGTCCTGTTTTTGACACCTACTGTACGCACACAAACACACACTTCAAGGCACATGCAGTGTACAGACACCAATCTGTGGTTATAAATACACACGGCACTCTTGGGCTTTTGGGAACCATATCTACAACGGCCCCATGTTTGCGTGATTAGCTCTTGATGAGGCAGTACTAACGCCATCTGTAAATGTTTTAGCTTACGCGCACGCACACACTCGCTCTCCTTTCAGCCCGATTAGGTCTGAAATAAGCACGATAGAGGTGCTTAAAACAAATGTCAGGGAGGTTTGTGTGCTTATGGCCCTGCTAGCCTGGTATAATAATTACCGTTGATGCTAAATGACCAACAGATGAGTCATTAGCACGTGTGTTATTCTGTCTTACATGTTTTCTTATGTGTACGATTTTGAATTTGTGTCTGGGTGTGTTGAATGTGGGTGGGAGGTTTTGGTAAATGTCATATAGTCATGGTTTTGGTACCAGGAAACTAGTGGAACTAGTCGTTGTTGACAGAGCATCATCTATCAAGTGGTCATATTGAAGGCAGCGCCGGAGGTCTTGTTGTTTTTTTTTGCTCATTGTGGTTGATGCTAAGCCTTTTTTTTTTTTTTTTTTAACATTGAAAAATACTGACAGAATAAATATAAAACTTTGTTCACACTGACAGTACACATGTTATTTTTAGGCAAATCTAACTGAAAACAAATTAGCATTTGTAGTCTGAATAGTAAATAAGCATTTTGGTCTGTTTGTTAATACGCAGATTTGGACTTATATTCCACGCAAATATGAAAATCCTGTCACTATTACTCAAAACAGGATTTCTTTCAGCTCTGGAACACCAATGCAGATTTTTTATAACATTTCTTTAATACAGATGTACAATATAAATATTTATCTCTTGATTAAGTTACCAGTTCCTTTTCCGGAAATACTTTTTTTCATTAATATTTTAAAATAGGAAATTTAGCATCATCTGGTTGACCAGCACCTCTCTGAACATTTTGCATTTTAAAACCAAATTGCAATCTATTGTTTTAAATTGTGTATCATTCTATCAAATATTCTCCAAGATGGCATGGAGGGAGGCCCTGGTTTCCTTTTCCTGATTGTGAGAAATTCCCAAGGTGGAATGTCATTAATCTTGATGGCAACAAGAAGACTAATAAAGGAGAACTTTGGAATTTGTAATGTAGATGTAATGGCTACAAATCCATCTTATGGCTTATTTGGGTCTTGGCAATTTAATGCGTCAAAGAGAATGAAATGTAATAGTCAATAAAGTAAGAGTAGAGGATTACACGATCATGTTTCAGCCTCTGTTCTCCGATCGATTTTACACATGAGTGCATGTCCTGCACAACTGCCAGTTGAAGTTATGCTTATTGCACGTCTACTAGATCTCGAAAAGAGGGCTGCTGGAACATTGAGTGCATGTTTATTTGACTGGTTCTACTTTGCTGTCTTACTCTATCCTTACTCTCTTATACTACCATTAAAAAAGCTCCAGAGGATCATTACAGGCCCTTTACATATTAATGACTAATTACCATAGAGCTCAGTAATGAGAATAACATGTTGCTCCTAATGATCTGAAAGGTCTGGCAGTCATGACCACTGGCTCTTGCTTTAACACAGCACATAGAATACAATATATACTCATCAATATTTCATTGCACCTAAATTAGAACTAATTCTCCTCTCTCTGTGCAAGAAGGCTGCTCAATTTGAGTGGTTGCACAGATCTTTACAATTAGCCAATGAGGCGTGGAAATTACCTAAGGAGAGAGATTGGGCCCTGTTGTATTGTTTAATAAAGCCCCACATCAATATTTGCCAGAGCTGCACTATTAAGACTCTCAGCTAGTTTAATGTACGTTTGTAAGTATTTGTGTTTATTGCTTACAGGTGAGTCTGGAAATGGTCACTATTCCATTGTTTGACTGCCATTATTCCTGTATTCAAGTTGTTGCACATGCATCAGAACAGTATTATATATATATATATATATATATATATATATATATATATATATATATATATATATATATATATATATATATATATATATATATATATATATATACAGTACAGACCAAAAGTTTGCACACACCTTCTCATTCAAAGAGTTTTCTTTATTTTCATGACTATGAAAATTGTCGAGTCACACTGAAGGCATCAAGGGCTATTTGACCAAGAAGGAGAGTGATGGGGTGCTGCGCCAGATGACCTGGCCTCCACAGTCACCGGACCTGAACCCAATCCAGATGGTTTAGGGGTGAGCTGGACCGCAGACAGAAGGCAAAAGGGCCAACAAGTGCTAAGCATCTCTCGGGGAACTCCTTCAAGACTGTTGGAAGATAATTTCAGGTGACTACCTCTTGAAGCTCATCAAGAGAATGCCAAGAGTGTGCAAAGCAGTAACCAAAGCAAAAGATGCTACTTTGAATAACCTAGAATATGACATATTTTCAGTTGTATCACACTTTTTTGTTATGTATATCATTACACATGTGTTAATTCATAGTTTGATGCCTTCAGTGTGAATCTACAATTTTCGTAGTCATGAAAATAAAGAAAACTCTTTGAATGAGAAGGTGTGTCCATATATATATAGCCCTATGCAAAGCATGCTGGAAATTCCAGTTTGAGTTATTGCTTTGTTAACACCAGCAAAGATGGTTACATGTAATCTTAATGTAATCTTAAATCAAGAATGTAAACTTTTATTTTACAAAATGGATGCAAAAAAATTGACAATATGTCCAAGAATTGTTTTGAATTGCCTAACTAGAGGTGAACACACCATTCTTTGTGTCCTTGGTCAAATTTGTTACTATCTCAAAGCACAATCTGTACTTTATTAAGGGACAGGAACTTATCCGTGACCCTCACACTCCTTACAGAAACAAACAGCACCTTTACAAATCTCAACCCAGCACTGACCAATTAAGTTTCAGTGCACAGAGGTCAGGGGTGAATTCAAAGAGTATGTCTGGCATTGTGGTTGTATAACCTTGTTTAATGGTAGCTACTAGACCTCCTGCATCAAATATCACTAAAAACACCATTAAAAAAATAGAACAGCTATAATCTGATCAAGTCATGTTGAAGGAAAGAAAAATATTGGGTACTTGTACCGCATTACAATTAAATTCATAGAACTGTGACCTACCAGCAAACTATTTAAAAAACCGGACACTATACTGTTCAAAAGTTTGGGGTCAATACAGTTTTTAATGTTTTAAAAGAAGTCTCTTATGTTCATCAGTGCAACATTTAATTGGTCCAAAAAATACAGTTAAAACAGTAATGTGAAATATTATTAAAATTTATTTTAATATATTTTAACATAGATTATTATTTATATTTTTCCTGTAATGGCAAAGCTAAATTTTATGCATCATAACTCTAGTCTTCAGTTCAGCATCACATGATCATTCAGAAATCATTTTAGTATCTATAAAAGCAGTTTGAAATGCAAGGGAGGATCACACCGCATATTGATTTGATTAAGGAAAATAAAATTAATTTACTGGCACTATTTCCAAAAATATCTAAACTTTTCCCCACAAATAATAGCTTAAACAAAAACTATAGGCAAATTTTATGACCTACAAATGTGACCGCTGCAAAACTTGCCACTGGGAATGTCTTTGTACACTGCCACAACACAAGCCCTATAATTGATTGCTGAGACTATAGTCGGGGGCCCCGGAGGCCTCTGTGGCCCCACACAAGCCCTCAGTACTGGATCACATTAAAGGGCCCAATGTTAATCTGGTCCCTCTGATTCTAAGAGATTGTTTGGCAGCCAAGAGAATATTGCAAGTTAGAAAGTAATAGCACACATAAAATCACACCTGTCCAGCCATTATGTAATGACTGGAACTTAGAGCTTAGACTAAACCTAAATAGATTTATCTGTATTTTATAGATACACACAAAAGACCAGGTTTTTAATCTAAATATAAACAGTATGTACATTTTAGAAATCCCAGTGGATAACCTAAACATTACACGGATCGGTGTTCAACCCTCTGACAGTTTCTACAACCTCCCAGTATCCTTGAAGTGTAATGAATACTGTTATTATTTAGACTTTGATTATCTATGCTCAGGTTTGGCAGAGGATAGATTTGTGAGGTCATATCTATCGGGAAGCAGAGCGATGGAGTGTCTCTCATATCACACCATGTTTGTTATTGGTCCATGACATGCTTGTTTTGAGATGGTAACCGTGCCCTGGGTCACAAGCTGTGCATCGACGACAAGGCATATCTCATTACGGTGACCCCATGCCCCAGATAACCATCTTAAACCCATCCGCCGGCCCTAAAAGCATCCTGCACATCTAGTCATTTGCTCTCCAAACACCACTGAAGAAATTAAACGATAGTCTCTTAAAAGCCAGAGTGTGGTGCATACACAGACACACATGCATCTGGAGCTCTTCTGCTCAATGGGTCGGAAATAACAGCCCAGGCCTGTCGTCATAGATAGCCTGTTAAAAGCCATCAAGAAGTCAGAAAAGTGCTCCAGAAGATTTGCTCTCCCAAAATCTGGACTAAGGTCCACGCTCCATCACCCTCAATCAAACGTTGTTTCATCTGCAGACGGGGATGTCCTCTTAGTGGCCGGGTGGGGTGTGCTTTCTGACTCCGTCTGTTCGTAAGATGGGGAGAGTGAACAGGAAATGACTGTTTCATGGTTGCGCTAACTTTTAAAAGGCCACATTCCTGGGTGGGCATTCCTTTAGCAACTGACACAAAAACTAACAAAACAAAACTCGAATTGTAAATGTTTGCTAAAAAGTATTTTACTGAAAAAGGTAAAGACCTCCTGAATGAAACTGGACATGTAATCCAGAGATTTTTTTTTTTTAAAGGTAATTTATTTGAAAGTCTTTTATTCCAATCAAAGGCAGGTTTTTTTTTTTTTTTTTTTTTTTTGCATTCATTATTCCAATCTTCTTCTTATCAATACTTAAAACAGTTGTGCTGCTTAAATTAATTTTTATTATTATTATTATTGTTATTATTATTTTTATTTTTTTTGAAAAACATGAATTTTCTTTTCTTTTCAGGATTCTTTAAAAAAAAGAGTTCAGTTTAAAAGAACAGCTTTTATTTTATATATATATATATATATATATATATATATATATATATATATATATATATATATATATATATATATATATATATATATATAATACAAAAGTCTTACCGCCACTTTTGAACAATTCAGTACCTTGAATAAAAAGTATTGATTTCTTGCTAAAAAAAATCTATAGATAGAATGATAGGTAAATACATAGAACGATAAATAGAATGATAGATAGATAAAACAATAGACAGAACAATAGATAGATCAGACAGAATGATAGACCGGTAGACCGGTAGATAGATAGATAGATAGATAGATAGATAGATAGATAGATAGACAGACAGACAGACAGACAGACAGACAGACAGACAGACAGACAGACAGATAGAATGAAAACAAAAT
This sequence comes from Carassius gibelio, assembly GCF_023724105.1. Lineage (NCBI taxonomy): Eukaryota > Metazoa > Chordata > Actinopteri > Cypriniformes > Cyprinidae > Carassius > Carassius gibelio. The sequence goes on along the minus strand of NC_068388.1, from coordinate 5,193,889 downwards.
ACAATAATAAACCTGAGGTAGTAATGATAAAATTTTATTGTGAATATATTGTATTTGCACAAGAATTACACATTTGTAAACTTTACAAACTTTTTTGTTTTATTTTCTTGAACAACATTGTTGTACAAATGTATACAAAATCATTTCAGGCGTGTCAAGTTCCACAAATATATATATATATATATATATATATATATATATATATATATATATATATATATATATATATATATATATATATATATATATATATATATATATATATATATATATATATATATACCTAATCAAGTGAGGTGGATGGGGCTTTGGGGCACAAACCACACCTCTTCCCCCTCCCCACCAATGAACACACACAAATCAAAAAGTGACTTCGATAGACATTTAGAAAAATAAGCATAACCTCAAGAAAACTTTCCGGCACACCAAGCACCAACACCAGTAAATACAGACACACGGCAGCCCTATGAGACAGCACAGCAGCTGAGAGCAGCATTCAGAAAACATAACAATAAATACACGCATCCAATTCCTCATTACATGAGTGGGGCACGTCTGTACATGTCTAAGCTTTAATGGCAAGGTTGAAAAGTGAAAGAGCATCGCAGGAGCACCGTGCAAACCTGAACACATTTAAAGATGTCTGTCCCCTCTCATGTAAAGTGGAATGCTTTTTACAAAACAGATTTTATTGATTTGAACTTTTTGGATATATGATGGAGATTTTGGAGTGTCCTGTTTTCACTACATACACTTTTAAAAATAAAGGTTCTTTATTGGCATCTATTGTTTGATGAAGCTACATTAACATCCATGGAAACTTTCCACTACAAAAAAAAAAAAAAAAAAAAAAAAAAAAAAGGTTCTTTATACTGGAAAAAAGGTTCTTTAGATGATTAAAATATTATTCACACCAATAAAAATGGTTCTTTTAAAGGAATAGTTCATCCATAAATACAAATGTGATGAAAAGTTACTTAAAAGTTAGTGAATTTGTCTCTTCATCTGAACCACCAATAGACCCTCTGCAGTAAATGGGTGCCATCAGAATAAGAGTTCAAAACATCACAATAACACACAAGTTATGACTTCTGAAGCAAAAAAACTGCATTTGTAATAAAAAAAAAAATCCATCTATTCCTCAATTCATAACATTGCCTGCTCCAGTGAAACTGTTTGTCTGAATAAGGAGAGAAATATGCACAGATTAAACGCTGTTTACAAGTGAAAACAATACAAAACAATTTAAAACAAATAGGGCTGCCCCCCATTAGTTGACTAACAGTTAGTCGATTGTTTGAAGTTAAAATGCCTTAAAGATGGATTTATTTCTTACAAACACACAGCTTTTCACTTCACAAGACATTAATTAATGGACTGGAGTGGTTGTGGATAATTGTGATGCTTTTATCAGCTGTTTGGACTCTCATTCGGACGGCACCCATTCACTGCAGAGGATCCACTGGATCCAAACTCCTCTACATCTCGAATAGTCTGAAAAATGCAAATTTTCATGTTTGGGTGAAATATTCCTATGAGAAATTTTCAGTTTGGTTTTTATCCTATGGGTTTATTCTACTTTTTTTAAATCATAATTTTTTTAAAACATGGCATTATATATATATATATATATATATATATATATATATATATATATATATATATATATATATATATATATATATATATATATATATATATATATAGTGTGTGTGTGATATTAAAAGCAAAAATATAAATCTCTTGTACACCATTATGATTCAGAACATATGAAAACACTTTGTTTAGAAACGGGCCAATAAAATCCCCAGCTGAATGCTACTTATAGGTAATTCACTATTCTTGACTAACCGTGTAGGCACTGCCAGATTTCAAGTTTTTAGTTTTAGCATAATCATTTCATTAACCTGTTTCATGTTTTGCGGACGTTCTTTGTCGGACAAGGCATGGGATCAATTTGCATTCGAACGGTGAAGTGGCCTCTGCGGGGTTTCTATACATTTCGCTGGCATTTTAAACCTGGTATAGTTTGTAAAGAGGGGAGTTAGTTCAGCTCTCTTGAATCAAATCGCATCTCACGTTGTCGTTTAGTGAGGTATTTAAATGTTACATCCTATGTCCTCCACCCCAGGCCTGAGATGAGAAATCCAGACCCCGAAAGTCTCTGAGGAGTCCAAAAACGTCTGTAATGATTCATAAATGCCCTGCATATTTAGGTCTGTAACTCAATGCTACATCAGTGAAGACAGAAAGAAAAATGCATCTGATTCCGAAGGAAAAAGTCTGACGTGGACACACAGGTGCGAGCGATATTCATGGATATCCAGTAAACTAAACACACACTTATTATAAATCTACCTTGAGCGTTTCTTTACATTTCATTGTCATTTGGCAATAACTATGACTTTAAACCTTCCGCCTTTAAATTCAGTTGCATTTAATTTTATCACTGTAATTACGTCACTTTAACAGCCTCTTCATCAAAAAAGCTTTAAAAAAAATCTATAAAGCTCCATAGTGTGTAATTAAGCAATCATAATTTACTTTTTTTTTTTTTGTATGAACAAAAAGCCGTAGAACTCAACACTGATTGCAAGTTTATATTTTAGAATAGACAAAGCTTTTAAGCCATCGAATGTTAAAACTTATCTGAAATGGAAAGAGAAGCATGTTATTTTATTTCTGGATACTTGGCTTTTGACTTGTAATGGATAAATATTTCATTTTTCAGAGCTCTAGGCATTGCCATTGGTTTTTGTTCTTCTTCCAGAACATTCAAAGGAACACGGAAATGTTCCCCCATTGGCAATAGCTTTGATTGATACCATCTAATCTCATGCACGGACCTTCTATCAAATAAATAAATAAAACAAACATACAAACATTCATCCATCATAAATGCACAATTCTCCAGGGTTGAGCATTTTTATAACCTGTCATGTGCTATGTTTTCACATAGCGGTTCAACATGTGGATGTAATAGCTGACACGCTTGTGATATCATGTCTGTAGTGCTGGAACAAAATCTGACAGATGAAGTATCTGGACGACATACAGTAAAACACGCAATCGTCTGATAGCAGGGGCCCTGTGGACAGGATGGGGAGAGTACAAAGCATATTCAGCATGCTCTGGACACTTAGACGCAAGCGTGTGACTTCTGACACAACAAAAAAAGCCTTTGCTATACTAATTGGAGCCTGTTCAGACTTTGGAGTCGTCTGCATTTCACTTCAGATGATGCAATCATATATAGTTTGATCGCATATGAAATTTTCCTTAGCAAATCATGACATTCAACATGGCACTTTTTTCTAACGTTTATATCAGATGCTTACAGTTACCTCAGATGATCTAGGTTCATAATCAGCAACAAAAGAACACTAAGCCCAAAATACCTAGCAAAAATAATGATAACATTTGCATAAATCAAAATTCATACAGGGTGAATCGCACAAAAACTGCAAAGAAATGTCCAGATCATGTCACCTGAATTTTTTTTTTAAATTAATAATAATAATAATAATAATAATAATAATAATAATAATAATAATAATAAATCTGTATGAAGAACATTTATACTAAATCTAAGATTTTGTGACTTTGTTTTCTCCCAAAATGTTTTTTGTAATGTGAAATGCAAAATAATATTTTAAAATGTAAATTTCTGAAATCTAATACATAATGACATTTCTTCATGAAATTTCCCATACTGCACATACAAGAAAAAAATAAAAATAATAATAATAACATCACTGACCTACTACTGGTGCAAAGCTGATTTCGAGCTGAATTCATAATGAGAAATTCAGAAACCAGAGCTGAACAGTCTTTCCTGTCCCATTATACCCTGCTTCATATCCAGGCTGGTGCTATGAGCCATCTCTGATTATATTAGCCTGTTTATGGCACTAAACATTTTACATGAACCATTCTGTGATCATAATGTGGTTCTGTGTTCCAAAGTCAAAAAGTAAGCATACAGTATATACGTCTCTCGTGTCTGGCTGTGTTGCTGTTTCAGGTTGGTCTGAGAGGGCAGTATTTGGCAGTGAGTTGAGTCCTCGGGTCAGTTTTACAGTAGAGTTTGTAACTGCATAAGTTGTATTGTTATGGGCTGACTAACAAACAATCGTAGGTCGTATAGTCGATGTGTGGTTATGTTGTGGTCTGTATAATAAGCAACTCAGTCATTAGTTGTTTCTAGTCTGGAGATTTGCTCTGGTCAGGACAAATAGGTTCTGGTTCCAGTAAGCAGCCAGAGTAGAAGAAGCTGAAGACCCACCATCGGCCAGAGAGACGGACTCAAACTGCAGCCACCACCACAGTCGGTCGCGTCCTCCTGCGGTCAATACAGAGACGTTAGTAACTTCTACCTCACATAGACACAAGTTTATAATATAGTTAGGTCATTTCAGTTTAGACAAAGCAGGAATCCAACTAATTTTTTAAACACCACATCTGGTTTGTTTATGGTTCAAGGTGGTCTGTCTGCTTTAACCAGTGTTGTATTGTTAACTAAAACGAAAATTGAAATAAGGCTGAAGTCAAATAAAACATGAATAATAATAATTAAAAAAACGCTCAACAATTCTAATAATTTTTTATTTTTATTTTTATTTTTTTACCTTGCTTAGGCAACTTACCCTATTAATTTAAGCCGAAGAACTAAAATTCTACAACTAAGACTGATACAAAAATAAATTAAAGCTAAATATAAATCTTAAAATAATAAAATCAAATATAAAAATAAATAACAATAATAAGATGACGAAGAAGACTCAAGAAAAAAGCACAAAACAAAATCACTAAAATTACAAAAATAAAATGAAAGCTGAAATATAAAAATAAAAGGTAATTTATAAATACTACAACGATATACAATAATACTAACATAACATACTCATGACCAGGTTGGACCAGAGTTATTATTATATAAATAATAATAATAATAAAAACATCTTTAACTGGATTAAGTTGGTTTTCCCAGCAGAAAGAAGATCCATAAAGGATGCAACTCAATCAATAGACAGTCTGATATACTTATATGTGAAATGAAAAATGAATATCGAAACATGTTTTGGCTGAACTGAGAAGGAATTAATCAAACCAATAGCACGCATGCATAAACTCTTGCTGTAGAAATAATGCATGACCAATAATGACTGATGGTCTATGTTCTGGTCTTCTGAAACACGACTTGCGTGCTAGAGTATGTGTGTCGGAGGGCTTGCCAATGAAAGTCCTGGGATGCCCCTGGTTTTAGAGGCAGAGGGGCGTATCATTAATGTTGCTGTCAAAAGGACGAAAACACATCTGGAGTTTCCTATGTTTATTACACTGAAAATCTCTCAGGGAACTAGCTGAAAATGCACTTCCTACTTTCACAGCAGGAGGAAAGAAGTGACGTCCTGCCTCTAGATCCATACTGAGGCACTGAGTAAACAATATAGGCAATTTTAACCTATGTCTACCCCCTTTTATGATACTATAACTAGATATTACTGTAAGTCCAGCAGGCTACAATTCATTCTTAGTTGGAGTTGTAAACAAGTTAAGGGAATAGTTTGAAATATAAATGGCAGCAAAACAATTAGATGAAACTGACCATCAAACACAAAGCAGAAACAGCAGCAAAATGAAGGACAGGTAATAGGTCAAAGAAGAAGAGCCACTGATTGGACACAAAGACTCATCCTAGCAGTGACAGGCATGATGAGCAACCAATGAGCATTCAACGTGCAAACAGAAAGGAGATTAATGTTAGTTTAAAAAAGAAAAACCAGAAGAAAAACAAGCATTGAATGATGGAGATGCATTCTGAGCATTGCTCATTTCGGTTATTACTTACATCCGCGTTGTTGTCAAAGCAGACGTCTGGCCCTTTCCTGTACCGAGGGTTCTGGGCCAGCACACATGGATCAGGACCAGTAGCTGAAAGAAATCGATAAGGACAATATCTAAGAAAAAATAAATAACACAAAAAAAATAAAATAGAGAAGAGAGGGAAAAACTTGGATTCTTAAGGACTAATTCATTAAAAAAATAACCAATTTATTGGATACTCAGACATAAATAAATAGTCCTTTCACTTTGTTTGTCAGTTCTTGGATGTCTTCCATGTGCTCTATGAATCCCATTTGAATTATTAAAGACTCTCATCTCATGAATTCCTCATTTTCTCGATCCTGGGTCCTTGACTCCTCTTGTAGTGTGACATTGCCATTATAAAGCTTGGAAGAGTCAGGACTTTTTATATATATATATATATATATATATATATATATATATATATATATATATATATATATATATATATATATATATATAACTCTGATTGTTTTCGTCTGAACGAATAAAGTCATATACACCCAAGATGGATTGAGAGTGAGTAAATCATGAGGTAATTTAGATTTTTGGGTGAACTATCCCTTTAAGAATTAAACCCATGACTCTGTTGTTTCTAGCGCCATGTTCTACTGTTTGAACACTACAAGATGACACTGTAAGAAACAAGTGAATCGTTTAAAGGATACAGGGCTGTTCGGCTTGTCTCAGCGGTTTGGGATCGCAGGAGAGGCAGGAACTCTTTGCGTCAGAGATCAAAAATACCAAATTCGTGTTTGGAAGCTTCTCCGCCCGGTACATTCTTGAAAAAAAAAAAAAAAAAAAAGACAGGAAAACAGCAAAGTCATTAAGACCAACACAGTTCTTACAGGAACAGCTTATATCATAAGACAGGTATCATGGTTTATGCAACTCTAAAGTAAGCAGACATGAGCTTCACAGCGAGACCACCCATGTATGACATTTTTTACGGAAGAAGCAGTAAACATAAGCAAGAATAAACGGGTGCCGACTCAAAACATTGTGTGTAAGTCAGCATAAGCTCTTTGTCAGGAATCAATTACACACATCTTACATATCCAGAACCATCCCAACATGTGTGGAAGTCTTTAGTAAGTGTAACAGGAGATGAGTATATTATATTGGAAATCTGCGTCAGTTGGCAGTTTGTTATGTACTGTCATCGCCGAACGAGTTTCAGCCGTGAGTTTTCTTTATAGCGTTCTCTTGTTCTCTTTTACAGCTCTCCTCCCTCTCTTTAAAACAGAGTGACATGGGTTTTTGCAGCAGCCGGTGTGCATGTAAACGTATGTATGGTGATGTGTGCGTAAAGTTCTTTGTTACACATCACCTGCTCTCTTGGTATGCACAGGCTGTTTACCGCTACCCAGCATGCTCGGCGGTGCATAACGAACCTCAGATCTTAGCGGCCATCAGGGTCACACTCACACAAACACATATGCACACACACGGAGGGCTTGATGATCACAAAGAAGCTCCTAAAGTTCAGTGGCTCACATCTGTCTGCCCTCTGAGGAATGCTTTATTCATGAGAGCAGGAGAGGTTATAAGAGCACAGAAGAGTGCTTCAGGTGGGTTTATGTGGTCGCCATGAAAAACATCCTGTGAGAAACTGTAGTGATGTTCCAAAACCTACTGAGCTGCATACTTAGACTTCATTTTAAAAGGTTAGTTCACATAAAAATGAACATTACGTCATCATTTATTCAAACTCATGTCACTCCAAATGTGTATTACAAGACTGGACCTCACTGACTATTATTGTATGGACCGAAAAGACCTTGTTCAAAATATCTTCTTTCGAGCTCACAAAAGAATTATAGCAGTGCAAGCTCTTTTGTGACCCAGAAATAGCAGCTTTGTGACTGCAAATGAAAGGTTGTAATGAGTTGTTGGTGGATTTTTTATGTTTAACACATTTACAGAATTTGACATCATACTTGTTTCATTCTGTAACTTATCTATTAACCAAATCTAGAATAAACACTATCAATCGTATATATATATATATATATATATATATATATATATATATATATATATATATATATATATATATATATATATATATACTTTTATTTAACAAGGATGCACTAATTTGGGTTATTTTATTAATGAAGGCTTTAAAATAACTCATTTATTTATCTGCAAATTTTATCAATTTAATCCATCCTTTTTGAGGAAAAAATAAAACCATGCATTCCTTTTTTAATACTTTTATTCAACAAGGCTGCACTAATTTGGGTTATTTTATTAATAAAAACATCAAAATTAGACTTTTTTGTGTGTGAATCTTATCAATTTAATACATTCTGTTTGTGGAAATAAATAAAATACTTTTATTCAACAAGGATGCACTAACTTTAACAGTGACAGTAAAACATTAATGTCACAAATGGTTCTATTTCAAATAAATGCTTTTCACATTTAAATATATTAAAATATTGTAGTTATTTTAAAGGACAAATACTGTGGTTATTTTAAATATATTTAAATGTAAAGTTATTTTTAATTGTAATAATATTTTCAAAAATATTTAATATTATTGACATCAAATTATTGAATCTATTGACACTTCTTACAGTTTATCAGTCGGCTGAGGATTTGTATTTTTTGCCTAAGGTCTTAAATCAATATCAATACCATGGGACCAGAGCATGGTACTGTACTGAAGCCAAAATCTAAGTAATGATTCAGACTTAATGTATGTAGGCAGTAGACAGCAAGGCAGCTCAGTAGGTTTTAAAACAGAGGCATTGTATAACCCATTGTATTATCCATAGTGCTGAAAGAAGACAAGCAGACCTTAGATAACCAATGCAAAAATTAAAATAAATATGAAGTCTAATTTGCTGTAGTCTCCTTTATGTTCTGTTTAAGACATCCTTTCACTGGCAAGTCCTGCAGTCCTCTCATCGGTACATGCGTTCCTTTAGCCTGAGCTGGTGTTGATGTCTCAAAGAGCAAGATTGAATTACATATGCTGAAGCTCAGGTCTCGAGCTCCTGAGATCTCACAAATGGATTTCTCTTTATGGATCTTGTTAAACTTTACATGTCTAAAGTAGTTAACATGGAAGAAAAACTATCAAACGCAGAGTCACACGTGGGGCTCGTAAAAGAGGCATAGAGTTTCTGTCGGGCCGAGCGCCCCCACCCACCCCAACACGTTTCGCTTTAGCGGTGTTACATTAAACAGCACGGCCGGCGGGATTTATGGCCGGCTGGACGTCGGACGGATTGGGGGAACGAGGGAGCGGGCAGAGGGGATGGAAAGAAAAAGAAGGAAAACTGAGCTGCTCGATCCTTGGAGAGATGTCTTACCAGGATGAGCAATTATCCAGGAAGAGACAGAAAGACAGCGCTGACATCATCTGCACATGCTCACACGCACTCCCACACACACGGACTGAGGGAATGCGGATGGATTTATGCGCATACAAACATAAAAACAGTCCTCACCTGGAGCAGTTTCCACAGTCCATAGCTCCAGAGAAAGATTTGTTCTCGTTCTCAAAGAAATACTGAGTCTGTTCGGTGATACAGCTCTCTTTGGAGAACGCATCCGAGAGGTCATCCTCCGAGTACACTGCAAGCACACAAACACACAAACAACACACTGGATGTCAAAACACACACGTAAATCACAGCTTAACAGTATGCATGAAATCAATTTACATTTTGCTTCATTTAAAATATAAAGTTCACTTTGACACAAGTTTGTTTATAGGCTCCTTATGACAAAAATGTATAATATATAGATGTGTAATATTATTATAAATTTAATATTATATAAATATATTATAAATGTATTTATACTGTATATTTATATAACAAATACTGCATATATATATATATATATATATATATATATATATATACACACATATATATACACACACACACACACACACTGTGTATATACAGTATGTATATATAATTTTATTATAAATTATATATTAATACTACTATTTAATGTAGTATTAATACATATATATATATATATATATAATACACACACACACACACACACACACACACACAAACACAAATACATTACAACACTAGAAAAAAAAAAAAAATATATATATATATTTGGCTTGAAAGGGTTTACATTTAAAGTAGAATTAAAAAGTTTAACATTTCTTGATTAATTAATAAATAAATAAATGTTTCTTGATTTAAAAAACCCAAAGTTCCATGAATTTCTGGGCTTTGTTTCTGAAACATACCTGTTCCCACTATATTTGGGAGAGTCAGACTGAGAAGTAGCTGCTGCAGAACTGACCTAAAAGGAAGAAACAAATGAGAACATCCACCTCATCGTGCAATCCTTAACCCGTTTATTTCTCAGCGAGTGGTGTCCATTTCTTCTTACCAGACCGCAGTGGAGGCCCACCAGCCTACAGTCAGCATATCCGTGATCGTGGGCTGTCAAAAAACAAAAAAAACAAATATATATGTATTTAGACACTCAATTCAAAATTTGGACATAGTTTCCTAATTTCAGAAATCCACCACAGACCCTGCAGTGCATTGCTGGTTTTCTGAAGCTGAGAATAAAATGTTCTTGTTGAAGGTTCTCCTATTGATCTGAAACCCTTTTTTTTAGTAGGACCAATTCAACTTTACCACGTATACAGAGCGGGGTCCAGCAGCAGCTTTAGTCTCTCTCTCCGGGTCGCAGACAGATTGGTAATCGTAGGTTTTATTAAAGGAGAACAGTGAGGTGTTGACCAGAGTAATCATCAGAACAGGGTCCACTTCACCAAAGAACTGACCTATCTGAAACATCAAGAGTGAAAAGATGAAAACCGCTTCTTTGTGTGACTGTCAGCACACAGTACCGCTGGACCTGGCATTAACCTTGTAAATATATTCTACCTGTGTGATATATTCATCTTGATTGGACATGAGCAGAAAGCCGCCATCATCCAGAATCACGCAGTCCACTTGCTGAGGAGTAAAAGCAGCCATTCATCAGAAACCGAGAGTGAAAGCAGCTTTAGATAAGTGGCTGCAGAGGTCAGAGCAGCATGAAGCAGTCAGCACCCTACCTTATCATTTCTGAGGCACCCGCAGATCTCATCCTTGCACTGCGGAGAGGAAATTATGTGAGGAGAGAAGTGAGAATTCATGAAACAAGCCTTCTACAACGTTTATTAGAGCGAGTCAATTCATCTCCGCTCTCAGATGGCAATATCTGCCTATCTAGAGAGGCTGTGTTTGTGACTAAACAGCTTCCACATGTGTGCCGATAAGGAAATGGAAGAGTCATTTCTCCTTACATTTTTCTTGGTGGTAGCGTTTATGAAGCTGTTCATCCAGGCCGTTACGTTGAGTTTGACTCCCACCACTGTATGATAACATAAAACACACACTGTCAGTGTGTTGAATGATTTCAATGATTTCAATGTGTTGAAATCGTACTCGCGTTAGGACAAAAATATATATAAAGATAAAATATTTAGATGAGACAAACTGAGACCCTGATGAGCACAAAGCTCTGAAAATAATTCATGTAGAGGATGACCAAATAAAGACCAAATATGATATATTTGAATATGTCATAACATTTAATTTATTCATATTAGCTTTCAGTCTCCAGTGTCACAAGATCTTTCAGAAATCATTCTAAATAGCTGATTTGGGGCTCAAGAAACCTATAAGTGTTTAAAAAGATGACTTTTTTTTTTTTTTTTTTTTGATGAAGAGAAGTTCAAAAGTATCTTTATTTGAGATAGTAATATTTTGCAACATTACAGAATGCCTTTACTGTCACGTCAGGCCCATTTAATGAATCCTTGATGAATGAAAGTATTAATTAAAAAATAAAATAAAATCATACTGACCCCAAACTTTTGAACAGTAATGTAGCTGAACTTTTTAAGAGCTCACCAGCAGGTTTGAGTTTTGCTCCATTAATGTCCAAGTCCACTGCTTTACTGACAAGGATACCAGACTCAAAACCAGACTCTCTGCTCTCTGTTTCAAAGGAAAAGACAACACAAATGCAGAACAATAAAATGCATTTAATTTCAGATTGGTCCTCTTTGCTCCGTTTCAACTAATCCAAACATGCATGGTTTAAGTATCCAAATGCAATTCTTCTGGAAACACCTGCCAAGGTAGACATGTTACATCTCAAATCAAAATGTTTGCGAGATCTACGGTATAAGGGTTTCAGTCTGCTTTCACCATTAGCTTAAATGGTAAACACAAGGACCAGGCGTTCCCCTGGGGTTGCATTTTGGCACATGGGTGCCTCTAGTCCGTCTGTGTATTAGTCCTGCAGACCACACTTGCATGAATAAGAGGTAGTCTCAATGAATGGTAATCCCCCAGTAATATAAGCTTATGCGACCTTGGCAGTAGATCTGTAGGTACGCATTTCAAGTAGATCAACAGCTGTCTTTGTAAAGCAGTGTGCCAAAGTGAGCACACGTCCATCCAAATGTTATAGAGGGGTTGTGTAGTGTGTGTTTCTTACTGTTGATGTATGGGGCGGTGAAGATGTATACGTCATTGTCCAAACTCCTTTTGTAAAAACTTGAGTCATAGGTCTCAGAGTTTTCACCCCATTCTTCCCCAGCACTGAAAAAAGATTGAGAGAAAGACTTAAATTAAAAGGCAATATAAATAATTTTATGATCAAACTCAAGAATGAATTAAACAAAAATCCTACAGGAATCAAACAGCAAATGTATGGTTTTCATTAGAAAAAGGCATTTAGAATCTAACAGACTTATGATTTTTGGCCAAACAGTTCAGAAGTTATAAGCTTTATATATATATATATATATATATATATATATATATATATATATATATATATATACACACAGTATATATCATTTGACTAGTAGGTGGTGCTGTGCCCTCAGGTCATGCTTGTTATAACCCATACCAAGTTTGGTCAGAATCCACGAAAGTGTTGCAGAGATATAGCCTCAAGTCTATTTTTGCACAAACTTTGTCAAATTTGTTAACACACTTTTCGAAAACGGCTTGGTAAATCATAAAGCTTTTGATAACTTTTGCCAGAATCCTCTGAAGATGATATGAGCCAATTCCATTGAAAATTGGATATACCATCTAGGACGAGTTTGAAAAAGTAGATTTTTCTTAAAATTCAAAATTGAAATAAAATTTTTGGTATGCGTTCAACTCGGTATAAACCAAGGAATCAGAAAAAAAGAATTTTGCTTTTAGACCTTACGGTTCTAGCAGAGACATGAATGTAAATTGGTCTGTTGGTGGAATTAGGTATAAGAGCTTGAATTAGAGCTTGAATTAGAGACTCCAAATTTGCTGTTGTTAATGAAGAGACTGTGCTCTATCTGTGGGGAAAAAAAATCATAACTTTCCTGCAAACAGCTCTATTAGATTCATAACAACAAAATTTGAAATGGTCCATGCTCAAAACAGCTGACATAGGAAACCTATGTATCATTTGATTCAGTATGCCGATGATGATTGGCAGCATGTACAAGCTGACCTATGCTAGAAAATGCAAGCAAATAATAGCTGGTGCCGAGAAGCTACAAAAGAGTGTTTTGTTTTTAGAACCGAGGTGAGTAAATATGAATTGTGAATAAGTGCACCATTATAGCTTCTTTAACAACATCCTGCTGTTTTACACCACCAGGGCAAGTTTATGAACTCAAGCACTCACTGTTATAGATTTATGCTAATAAAGACAGGAGAAAGAGAGCAAGAGCTGCACATGGCTCCCATAAGAAATGTCAAAAGAGTCACTCTGTACCAGAAACATCCTCTCTCTCTCTCCTTCTTTTGGTCTCAACCACAGACCCCTGCGGGGCTTGCCGACAGAGGAAAGATTGTAAAGAATTTAGCATCTCTCAAACATGCATGCACACATGGGGATGGAGAAGTGCACATATTTCACACAACTGTGAATGGAATTTACCTTTTAGGATACACACGTGTAATGCCTCCATCTGTAGCCACAAACCGGGCCAAAACTCCATCTCTAATAAAAAAAACAAAAAAAAAAAACACCTCAGTATGTTTAGCATGTAGTTTAGAATGTTCCCAAAGACCACAAATATAAACCAAGCAACATTGACACCTGTGAGTGTTTTGTTTAGGTATTCTAACAGTGTACTTGAAATTCAATCACTTCAAGATTCAGAGTAACCATTAACACATTCATCCTCCAAATAAAAATATAGATAAATAAATAAATAACATAGGCCTAATGTGATATTTGGGTCATTCTTCAATGTAAACATTTTATTGAAACACCATTTGTTTAATTGGAAACAGTTTTGAAATGTGTCAAATGCATTGTGTATTGTTTTTGGACTCCCACATGTTCGGGTTCTTTAATCCTGGTTGTAATTGCTAGACTCTTAACAGTTTGCTTTTGACAATAAGACAGCAGTCTTATTCATGTCAGGACTTTAAATGGAGCTTTGTGTTCAGCAGCTTTATGAAGGCGTCTCTCTGGCCTGCAGAGATCTTTGTAATTGAAAACTCAAGACATTTCACACAGACGAAGATGATTGTTTTACATGGTTCCATGTGTGTGTTTTGCTGTAATCTTACACATTCTGATCCTTCCAGACTTTGACGAGGTCTGCCGTGAGACAGGCATCCAGCAGCAACCGGTTTACAAGAGTGAGATTACCTGAACAATACAGACAAAGATTTTATAATCGATAGTTTTGAATTATGTCATGGAAAACAGGATTGAGACAGAATTTTCTTTGGAGCAGAAAACCTTTACCAGCATTGCATAGACAAAGGACATTTTTCAAATAAATAAAAATATGGTCATTTAAATTTAAAAGCAACAACTTGATGACAAAAACCTTCCATACTTCTCAGGAGAAAAATAATGCCTATTAAGCAAAGGTCTTTGGGTGTGTGAGTGCTGTAGCGATAGCATCTCTTTACAGAAAACAGTGAGTCACGATGGGTAAGAACATTAGGATGACAGTGCTAGAGTCATTACAGATCAATTACAGTGTGATTAAACCGAGCGCTGTTAGGGGTCACCTTCTCAGACAGCAGGACCGCCACACACAGGCTGACATCATTTGAGTGGGAATCAACCTGACTCAGCCACTTAAAGAGAGTAATCTGAGCCCTCTTACCTCTGATATCACTACATCATGTATTGAAAAATACCCACAATGGTTTGTTTTTGCAAAGGATAGTGCTATACAAGAGGCTGAAAAGTATTGGAAACTTTGAACTTTGAATCTTTTAATATCACTTTTAATAAAAATTACTCGGAAAACATTCTTTTTGCTTTTGGAAGCCTGACCAAATAAGGGGAAATAAATAAATAAATAATTAAAAGAATAAGCAAGTAAGCACAGCTTATATTTATCACACAAAAAAAGGAAGGTCAAGTTGAGGTTATTGCATTGTGGGCCATACTCGAATACTCTCAGATGAATACAAGTGAATTGAGGTTTGCACTCACACAGAGAATGATTTGAAGTTTTCCTGTCAATGTACTCATTGAAGTCCACCAAAAATTGGGTGTTGTTGGATGAGACTTTAAGGTCCTTGCAGTATTCCCTAAAAAAAAAATAATAATAATACAAAAACTAAATAAATAAATAAATAAAACACAATCTGTCTGATGACCACAGTGAGACCTGTGTATTCATTTCACCAAACATATTTGCTGCTGCTGTGTCTGTGGGATCCATTGTTAATAGGAGTGAAATGTGGGTCTGAAGGTGTGAATTTATAGGCCTTGAAAGACCAATGGGGTCTAGATACAGTGAGCCCATAAACCTGTCACTACTAAACCCTGTGGGAGGTCTGCCATTTCTGCTCCATGTGTGTGTGTGTGTGTGTTACCTGGGTGCAATAAAGGTGTACCCATATTCCTCAAATTTCTCCTGCTTCATGGTTTCAAAGGCTACAGAGAGAGAGAGAGAGAGAGAGAGAGAGAGAGATTTAAAGACATCTGTAGACAGAGCATACTGAAAATTACTATAGAGAATTGTATAGATTGAAGTGGAATACAAGTATATATGGCATAACAAAATGGTCATTTCATTTCATTGTATGTGTTCGTCTCGACTGTTTTAATTAAATTTTACTAGTCTTTCCCTGCTGTTAAAACACGCATTAGACTAGATTAAACTAGTCTTCAGTTGATCTATCCAAACTGGTCTTAAGTTGATCTAGCTGGTATCCACAGCCCCAAACCCTCTAAAACCAGTCAATAGTCCGCATGGAAGACTAACAAAGACCATCAAACCATTTTAGGCTGGTTTAAAATTATTTTTTCAACAGATATATCACATATATCATCACTGGAGCTGCCATGTCAATTATTTCTTGTTATCTGTATCAGCTTTGACCATTGAAAACCCCATATTGGTCATTTAAACCAAACATTTATTAGAGAATAATAAATAAAATAAAATTCAGCATCAAGCAGGCTACATCAGTCAAGCTCGCATCAGCTGACAGTCAGCTGTTCCTGACGTATACCAATCCAACAACAGACAGCGTCAGAAGCATCTTAATACAAAAAGGACTGGACTGCTGCTGAGTGGTCCAAAGTTATGTTGTCTGATGAAAGTAAATTTTGCATTTCATTTGGAAATCAGGGTCCCAGAGTCTGGAGGAAGAGAGGAAAGGCACACAATCCACGTTGCTTGAGGTCCAGTGTAAAGTTTCCACAGTCAGTGATGGTTTGCGGTACCATGTCATCTGCTGGTGTTGGTCCACTGTGTTTTCTGAGGTCCAAGGTCAACACAGCCATATACCAGGAAGTTTTGGATCACTTCATGCTTCCCGCTGCAAACCAACTTTATGGAGATGCAGATTTCATCTTCCAACAGGACTTGGCACCTACACACAGTGTCAAAGCTACCAGTACCTGGTTTAAGGACCATGGTATCCCTGTTCTTAATTGGTCAGCAAACTCGCCTGACCTTAACCCCATAGAAAATCTTTGGGTTATTGTGAAGAGGAAGATGCGTTATGCCAGACCCAAGAATGCAGAAGAGCTGAAGGCCACTATCAGAGCAACCTGGGCTCTCATAACACCTGAGCAGTGCCACAGACTGATCAACTCCATGCCACACCGCATTGCTGCATTAATTCAGGCAAAAGGAGCCCCAACTAAGTATTGAGTGCTATACATAAGAACGCAATATCAATGACAGTCATTCGAAGTACTCCAGCAGGGTATTTGCTTACCCTGCTGGACTGCCACCCACAATTATGCAATTTACAGCATTAATGTATATAACAGGCACCTCATCCTGCTGCAAGAGGTCGTATGCTTCCCCTTTTACAATCACATATTTGCTTTAAGCATTTAATGCAAAATGCTCATTGAATATCCTCAATTGCCTAACTTGGAGTGACGCTTCCCCCTTAATGTGGGGGACCGGGGGTTGTCTTGCTGCTCTCCCACTCTGTCCAAGCATGGCTGCATGGACAGACGTGTGGAGTGTTGCGCAGAACATATCCATACCACCAACACTGACTGTATCCAATATAATTGTAATAAAATACTTGACGAAAGTGGTCCTGATTGAAAAATGCATAAAACCAGCCCAAACTGGTTTAAGATGGTCTGGCAGCATTTGCCAAGCTGGTCTTCATCTTATCTAGTTTGCATCCGGGGCTTGGGGGGGGGGGGGGGTAACTAAAACCAGTCAACAGAACAGCACAGGAGACCATCAAACCACTTTAAGCTGGTTTAAGTATTGTATTGCTAGTAAGTCTAGTTATCGGTCAGAGAAGAGAAGGGTAGAGTACTTGCCCTTGTTCCCCGTGGATGAAACCAATCAAAAGACAAAGAGAAAGACAGTCCATCACAGTACCAAAAGACATCAAACATTGTAAACGGGATACTCTGGTAAAAAGCATTTAATATAAAACATGCTCATGAGGCATGATGGCGGTTTCAAATTAAGCAAAATCCTGGACACACAACAAAGACATGAGTTTGAGATTACAGACGTGAAGAAATGGATGCACACAGTTCTTTCCATTCAACACAGAGAGTTACGAGAGGAGCGAGCGGAGAGTTTGGCAGGCATGGTAAAATAATTCTGATGCTTGATGAAAACATCAAATGACATGATCGTTGAACAAATTGGCATATGTTATTCACGGTCAGCAAAAAAAGGGTCATCCAGTGTTTGGTGAAGTCACATCAGACTCTCTTTGTACATCAAAGGTGCACACGCAATCAGTCATTGATGTGAGCCAGTAGATCATCTCACAGGCCAAAACAGAACCAGACCATCTCAGCATTCAGGAGAAGCTGATTTGCCTAGAAACTTCCGGACTCCACTTTCACCAAGCCAAACAAAGAATTAACCCTAATCTTTAATGTTAGAACAATGAAAATTGACTGCAATCGTAATAAAATCAATATAAACAAAAGAGCTAGACAAAACAGCTCCAAACAGCTGGTCCTAATATATTCTTGAGAACTGATGGCTTGCTTTGCGAACACAACATTTTGTTCATGGCTGATGTTCGAGACAGTTACTTTAGACAATTGCTTAATCTAATATAAAGATTAATCACTAGAAGGTCAAAAGGAATAAATTAGTGCTAGATCCAAATTGCATACTTTCACTAGAGCCATGAGATGCCATGCATTACAAAATTTACTGGGTAAAGGTGTACATTTATTGGCTAATTTAAAACAGCTTTGAATGTAGCTCATCGGAATGGATATTAGAGCCAGAAATAGTCATGTTTTATTTTTTAAGCATTCATCAAGTCTGGAGTTTATGTTCAACCCTAATTAAACACACCAGAGCAAGCAAATCAAGATTTTTAGGATTACAAGAAGTTATTATAGGCAGGTGATGTTGATCAGGGTTGGTGCTAAACACTCCAGGGCCAGATTTGAAGAACCCTGTTGTACATTTTCAAGTGACGCACTTGAAGGTTATGCTTAGGTAAGCTCTTGACTTGGGGTACTACTATTTACTAATTAAATAGGGACCATGGTTCAATTAAATATAGAAGTTTTAAACCTGGAAGATGTATCACAGAATTAGTGCTGTTATTGTTAACTAAAAAAATATATATAGCTGATAAAAGACAGGGATGCTGGCTTGATATGGTCTGTGCATGTCAAACAGAGTAGTATTAGACCTTTGTTTGTGTGAAAATGGGTGTTTGAAGCTTCTGTCAAATGTCAGTGAATTAATGGCTTCACATCTGCTCCAAATTTACCATCAATATAATTAGCACCATGTCGAATTATTTTCTTCTCAAACCAGTGCTCTCGGCACCTCTGATCTACAACAAAAACTTTCCACGGCAGCAAAAAGTCTTAGTCTTGTTTTCAGTACAACCATCAAAACATTCTTAAAGGGGGGGTGAAATGCTATTTCATGCATACTGAGTTTTTTACACTGTTAAAGAGTTGGATTCCCATGCTAAACATGGACAAAGTTTAAAAAATTAAGTTGTACGTTTGAAGGAGTATTTTTGTTCCAAAAAAACCTCTTCCGGTTTGTCACAAGTTTCAGAAAGTTTTTTTCGAGTATGGCTCTGTGTGACGTTAGATGGAGTGGAATTTCCTTATATGGGTCCTAAGGCACTTCTGCCGGAAGAGCGCGCGCGCTCCCGTATAGCAGAGCACTGAGAGCACAGACATTCACTGATCAGAGCGAGAGCGTCGCGAAAAGTCACAAAAGGTTTTTGGTTGCCAGGGCAAGACAACCCTGCACAGATTACCAAAAGAGAAACAGCATTAAGGGACCAGTGGATGGAGTTTATTTTTACAGAGCATCAACGGAGTTGTGCAAGTGTTTTTGTTTGTTCCCTGCATTTCGGATTGCACATCGTTTATTTCTTAAGTATCATGTAAAGCTTAAAAAAAAAAAAAAAAAAAGACGACATAAAGTGGAACTTAGTCATTTTCCAAAACCGCTAAGCAAATATATACAGTTTCAGTACATACCACATAGAGACGCCTTTGCTGATGCTGCTCTTGTTAAATTTCAGCCTCTGGATCTGTGTCACAGCTTCCAGACGCTCTCAACGCCAAAGCCTACTGGCACTCGTGATTCTTTAGCTCCGCCCACACGTCACGCCTCCAGCCACTCGTGTTTTTCCGGGAAAAATCGGTACAGACTATCTTTCTCTTATAAATATAATAAAAATAAAGACTTTTTGGAGTTATGAAGGATGCAGTACTACTCTATAGGTACTCAAGATTAACAGGATATTGAGTGAAAACAAGCATTTCACCCCCCATTTAAATGAACATACAATTTCTTGAGAAGATTTTGTCGTCTTTTTTTATGTAGTGAGGTTTTGCTTTAAACAACAAAAAAATATTCAGAAAGATTATTTTTA
Source organism: Carassius gibelio (assembly GCF_023724105.1). Classification (NCBI taxonomy): domain Eukaryota; kingdom Metazoa; phylum Chordata; class Actinopteri; order Cypriniformes; family Cyprinidae; genus Carassius; species Carassius gibelio. Next base: position 5,173,685 of record NC_068388.1, on the reverse strand, counting down.
AAATTTGCAATTTTTGTAAAAAAAAAATTAAACTCAGGTAATTTTGATAATTTTTTTCAGAAAGCAAGACAATATTTTGTCATGTTGGTTCAAGTAAATGTATCAATGTATGGCAAACGCAACAAAAATCCTGAGTAAAACCCAGCTTACACCAATAACGATGACTATATTAGCCTCCACACAAACCAAGGGCTGGTATATATTTAATATTAAACCATTTTAACTAGCCTATACTTTATATTAATTAAAAAATAATAAGAAGAATAAGAATTATTATTAGTAGTATAATTATATAGACTAAATATAATAAATGTAATTTTTGCTAAATTATCCTCTCTAGTGCAAATTTTGTTTCTCGCTAGTTTATGAATGAATTTTCTGAGGTTATGTGACAATGTTTTCAAGCTGCTGTCTTTCTGTGGCTGAAACAATCATCGAATGACTACATGATTACAACATGCCCTCGGATGTTCATTCATGTTTATTTTGTGCTAATTAGAATGCACTCTAAAGAGCTCCACAACTGTATTTATCATTTAAAATTCTTAATAAAACTAATAGAATTTGAATGCTGAGACTTTGTTTCCTATTTTTAAAATTAACCTGCTCTGTCTTTTCTGTCAGCACGTTGTCCGTGTCCTCTTTGCTTGCAGTGTTTTTCACTCGAATAAAAAATGAACACGTGGCATGAAGTTATGCGTTCGTTAGTTAGCTGAAGCTGGAAGGTACACCGGATGAGATGGAGCATGATGCAACACACCAGATGCATTCAATATTGAGCTCAAGGCTAAAATAACAGCTACTTTCAGTGGGATTAAATAAAGGAAAATTAAGTAGTAGCATATTAAAATTTGGGGTGGCACCCCTCCGGCTCCACCACTGACACCAAGAGATGATATAATGTTACGTCACCATTTTGGGAAGTATTACAATAAATATGCACACTTTCCCCTAAGCGTAAAAAATGCCTTTTATGTCCAATATGTTCTTGGGTACTCTCCAAAATGGTGGAAAACGTTGAAGAATGGGAGAGTTAAGCCAACTAATGTCACATGGACTGTTTTACCCATGTAGAAAAACGTCAAATTTCAACCATGGTTGACAATAAAGATGATAATAATCAAAAAATCGTAATTTTTGTTCCAAAGATGATTGAAGGTCTTACAGGGTTTTTCTTCTACATTTAAAATGATTTTCAAAACTACTGTATATCTTTCGTTATTGTTATAGTTATCAGCCTTGGTGTGAACGTGCCTTAAGAAAATCATTTTTTGCAGTGTTGAGTACCTGGTGACACACACATGTGAGGCTAATCATGTAGAAACATCCACAACTTGTAAGATCCAGGCAAGTCCAGGGTCTGCCAGGTCCAAGCACCCGGCTCCATCATCACAGTTTTCGGTTACAACCAGCCATAAGGACACGTCCCTCGAGAGAACTCCACATTCCACCTGTTCTTCTCATTATTTGCACTACATGGCTCCCAAAAGCCACACTTCTCTGGTTCTGCCTTTCTGAAGTTTACATTCGGCTTTCGGCTTTGGTCATACAAGCCCTTTGGAGCTCCCAGAGTGCAGAGTCGGGCACCTAAGGTCTCCCGGAGCACTCTGAAGACCACTGCAAAACCTGACCCCTGCGCTGCTGCCTCTTTCCCCTTTCTCAATAACCATATGGACCTGCCTCTTTACGAGCCTGTAAACCTATGCCAGAATCCTTTAAATGGAGAGAGAGGGAATAAGAGGAGGAAGAGCGAGAAACAGATACCACATCTCACACATATCTGCATTAGCACTCGCCAGGATACAGAAATATCAGTTTTAGCACATTAACACACACCTGAACATGCTTGCACATAATAAATTAGATGCACTATTATAACTGGCATACAAAACATCAAATTACTGTGACCGCTTGTGCGGTGAGAGTTTGCACAAGTAGCTGATTGTTACTGCTTACAAGCCACAATATGACCTTCTGTGGCCCCTTCCAGTCTTCAAAACCTGCTTTACTCATTGTTTCACAAGCTAAAATTTCCTTTGTTGGCTTTCTTACTCGTAATGACTCAAGTTAAAGCTATGTGATCTTACAAAGCACTGTTATGCTAAAATAATTATGCTGATGAACAGTGAGAAAGGGGAAATAGCTTCTGGCTCGGCGCTCTGCATTCTAATGTGATCCTTCGACACACATAGCCTCAGTGCAATGTTGCAAGGATAAAAATAATAATTCATTTCATACTCCTTCACACTACAGGTCTATAAAACAAATGGCTTGTTGTGGAGAGGTGTGCTATTACTTTTCAAAGCTATTAAGTTTTTTTTTTTTTCATAAACATCATTAAAAGAGTGACCTGTGTCATATCTAGGGACAATAATATAATTGAGACTTGTTGGTAGCGTCAAACCAACCAAATACATAAACTCACTGTATATACAGAAAAGCACTGCAAGTGAGAATTAGCAGTGCATGTGTTTTCAAATTGAAGATGTTTTCTTAAATAGCAGTTGTCGTTTTTTTTTTCTTTTTTTTTTCTATTGGCATGTGTTTTTTTTAATTTGCAGCGACTGGTGTTACACAGACCATGCATTAAAAATATATAGGCTACTAAATTAAACCACCAAGTTAAGCATAGAAAATAAATACTAAATAAATATAAGATAAATATATGTAAATAATTTCAATAAAAATGGCTAAAATCAGGAGAATAGACAGTAAGGAACTGTAAAAGACACTCAGATTTGCTCTATTGTGCTGTGCCATTCAAAGATATAGCGATAGAAAGGATGGATCATAGAAAGATTTCTAAAAAAGTGCATTTATTTAGAGTAAATGTGCACGTGTGCAGGTTTGTCTGGTAATGTATAGTATCGTCGTTGGTTTAAGAAACAGTTCAACCACAAAAAAAAAAAAACAACAACAAAAAAACATTACGACATTTTTAATAAAAAACATGTTTTGATTACTGAAAGAATCATTTTTTTGTTACGGTTCTTTCGGAGTCTGATCTGTTTCTCGAATTCACCTCACTGATTTGAATGTCTAGGAGTCATTTAGACTACATATAATCATATAGTGATATTTTAGGTACTATAAACATTAGTTATATGAAAAGGAGCAACAGTATATAACAGTATATAGGTTTGGGAACGAGAAGATAACGGCAATTTTCATGCAATATTCCTTTAAGGAATGTTCTGGCTTATGTACAAGTTAAGCTCTATCGACACCATCTGTCAATTACCACGGAAATAGAAGTCTATGGGGCAATGAGATATGATTCTAAATCATTTTCAACTCAGTCTGCTAAACTGACAGCAAGCCACATGCCATCGATAGAGCTCAACCTGGAATATTCCTCCAAATGAGCTGAGCGCCTGTGTATGTGTGCAGATCTGGACCTCTGCAGCACATGTCCAGAGGGGAGGGAACGTTCACAGTCTCTCTTCCCAGCCGGGGCCCCTGTGTGCTAGGGAGAGTCAGATCAAACGCCTGGCTACACTGCTCAGGATGGGTGGAGACCAGCTGGACCTCAGTTTAATACAGAGAGCAGCCCGGACAATCGAGGTCAAACATACAAACAGGCAGACCTCTCTCATGAGCCGACGAGAAATATTTGCAAGCAGTCTCAATTATTTCATAAAACAATAGCTTTGCATGCCGAAGGCTCTATCTGATCTTTAAAAAATGATAGTGTGTTTGCTTAACATGGGGAGCTGGTTTGAGTGTCCTGGGCGAGCAGGCGGTACTCACACATTGTTAGTTTTATAGTGTCCCCCAGGTTTGCCTCGATGTAATTCAGACTGTATTCAGGCAAAACCAAGGCCAGGCTGCAGAACACCCACACACAAAGGAAAAAGACAACGCGTTTTATACACACAGATATTTAAGAGAGTTCTGAAACACTTTGAATAGGTAAAGCAAACAAACCTGTAGTCTGTCCCGTTAACCGGCGCCCAGGTGTACGTCCTGATTCCTCGATCAATGTATCTCTGATATTGTGAATAAAATGTAGAAGTGAAGCAAACATAGGCAAAATATGATGCAGAAAAAAAACTATAGAAGATCTACACACCTCATCCTGAGATTTAACAAGCGTGTCTATTGTTTTCTCCCCAGGGTCTCTGTCAATCATCAGAGTCCGTATCTGTGAGAGCGAGAGAGATCAGAATAATCAGTGTAAACTATAGTAATGACTGCAACACCATGGTACTTTGACTTTTACACTCGTATTACAGTGGCTACGTTTACATGCAAACTTCTGAATTAATTATGATTGATGAATCAGACTGTAGTGTTTGCATATAAAATATTTTTGTTTGCATATTGCAATAAAGTGATCGGGCTGATGTGCGGGTTTATATGTCACAAGCTACAAATCGGAATATTTTTTTTTTGTGCACACTGCTCAAATATTGAAAGTGAAAACAGAAAGTGACATAGATAATTTAGAGTTTCTCACTGTTTGCACATAATAACCACTCTACTACACGGTTTCTTTATTTGTTTTAATATTTCCCACCTTTATGGATAAATATGCATATAACCCACTGTGCTGTGCTGCTCATATTTATCACGTAAAAAAAGCCCCTCCCCACGCCCGAAACGGGTTGCCTTTCGATGAGTCTCAAAAAACAAGGCTGTCCTGCTCACTTCACAGTCGCCGAGTGAAAGACGAGATTTATAAAGAGAGGACACGCATTTATACAACACTTTATTCAGGAAGAGCCGCTTGTTCCGTGCGTCATACGTCATTAAGTTATTTCTGCGTCATTGCACATGCACAGTCCTTTCAGTTTTGTGGTTCAATCCGATTTAATGTTTGCATGCACGCTCAATCGTACTAAAAGAGGAATAAACCACCCCTTCAGTCTGATCGAAATTTCATTCGGATCGAGCTCAATCGGATCGATTAAGCCGTTTATATGAACGTTTTTCAGTCCGATTGAGCCATTCAATCTGATTACAAACGCATTATTTGGCTGCATGTAAATGTAGCCACTAGTGTTGGGTAAGTTACTCTAAAAAAGCAATTCATTTCATAGCTGCTACTTATCTTAGTGTATCAGTGCAAATAGATTACTGTACTACTTACTCTCTATAAAAAATATTGCATTACTTTTTACAAATTACTTTCTTAATTCCACATCAACGTTGACCAGTAGAACAATACAAGGATAGACATGAAACTGCTCTTTTAATTCTTTCAAATAAATTCTATAAAAATTATCCTTGAACTGACCAAAGTATTTAAAGGGAGAAAGTTACATTAAAAACATTCATTTTAACATTAGATACATTCTTATGTTAAACACTATTGTTTTAAATATAATTTTAATAATGTATAACACCCAACACTGCTCCCAAAGTAATTGTTTAATCCACAAATGCATTTCATTTTGTGCAAAAAAATAAATAAATAAATAAATAAAAAAGCCTCAGTGACTTGTTGTGGTCAGGCATTGTCAACTGCTATCATAAATCACTACTATCTTGTCTAACTATGCATCCCTTTTTAAACGCATGTTCTGTAGCCTAAATGTAAGCATTTGTAAGTATTGAAGCACCATACTGCAAATGTTTGCACATGAAATCAAAACCTCTCAGTTTTTCATCAATATAGCAATAAAACAATTAATACTGTTTTGTGTACGTTGTGCCATACCTGGACTTTAATATCATTTTCCAGCTCTGCATCCAGAAAATCCAGTGTAACAGGCTCCTGGAATTTGGGGTTCTAAAGAGAAACCGAATGACGTTAATATTTCTCTCTATAGTTTACGTTTAGCTTTGGGTTGAGTGTTAATGTACTCCAGGTCTAAAATACATCACAGTGAAAGTTTCTGTTGAGCTACAGAAATATACAGTGTTTATAAAGTTAATTTATGTAGGCATAAATCTGATTACGTTCTTCTACACAGAGAAGGAAAACAAATAATAATTCATCTCAGTTCTTTCATGAAAAAAAAAGTATTTTATTTACATGTAATCTTCTTTGTGTCTCCTTTTCATAAACATTCACATTTTTAGAATAATATAGAATGCACAGAATGTGTTCTGTATTCGACTATGCTAAGTTTGAACATAAAATAACTTAACATTCAGATGTAACCAGAGTTAATCTAAACGTATTACATCATAAAATATAAAATTGAGACATTGCGTCTCAGTTCCTATTTCATTAAATTTGGCTGTCGAATTATGATTCATGTTTCTGAGCAAGAACCATGCAAATATTAAAATACAGATTGCTTAAAAAAAACGTGCCTCGCTCCATTTTATGAGGTAATAATATTTCCAAGAAAGAATGTTTCCCCTTTTGAAAAGAATGATTTTGTTCATCTGTATGTATTACAAGTCACATTGCTCATGTACACATTAACAACACTGACACCTACACCAAATCTAATAATGTGAGAAACGTTATAAGGTGAAATGAGGCAACCTGACTCTTACATGCAAAATGCAGTTCAAGCATGAATGCGGTCAGAGGAGAGGATGAGGCGGACAGAATCCAAAACAGAGACAATGAATGACATGAGACAAAACAATCCCATTACAAAAAGAAAGAAATATGGACAGAAAGAAAGAACAAAGAAAGAAGAGGGACATATAAATGTGAAAGAAATCAAAGGGAAGCACTGAATATGAAAGCAGGAGCGTAATGAGAGACAGACGACACTGAGGAAGGATTTCAATGTGTCGGGGTCGCCCTCTGCTCCGCTACTGGCCCCCAGGGGACCCCCACATCGCCCAGATATGACTGACATGTGTCGGCTTCATGTGTCAATCTAGCAGAACGTGAGAGAGACTGACAAAAACTATGTCTGGCACTTCTTATATAAGCTGTGAAAATATGTCAACTATTTCTTTTCTACCACACATACATAATGATTGCAAAAAACAGATATCCTATCATATTATCTCTTGAATTGGATCTATGTTATACAAAACAATTATTAGGTTAATACAAATTAATATTAGAAAGGAAATCTTTTTTTAGTCCAAGTACAAAAAGCAAAGACATTTTGCCAATCAGGATTTTAAAAAAAAGCAGCAGAATTTGTGAAACATGTCAGGCAGTCAATTCCCCCATAATGCCACTGTGGGACAGGCAATGTACCGTCTCAGCAAACATTTTTCGTTTCCCTTTTCTCCTTCTCATTTTTCACTTGTGTGTTTTCACTTGGACAGTAAATCATCTTTTTGTTGTTCGCATTACAAATGGAGGTCAAGTGAGAACACAGATCCGCTGTATGAAAAAATCATTACTATATCCTTCAAGATTACAAGCACATGACATGAATACCGACTGCTTGAGATACACATTGGATGCGAGAGCTGAACGTGCTACGGTAGGCTGAACTCTCTGGTATATCTGGTAATGGTTGGAACACATAAAAACCATTATCTTTCTGATCCGCCAGACAGGAAATAACTCAATGAACTCTCACTGTGTAGACGCAAACAAACATCAGATGGCATGCTAGCACTCCTGATAACCGTTACACACACTTACTGAAGTCATATTTCTGCTGAAAACACCAGTATGACTGATCATAAGCATATGCTGTGTTTTGGATGCTGTGTTGTCGTGCTGGAATCCATACTAGACTGCTAAACAAGCTAAACTAGCTTAACTAGCAGGGTTGGAATAGTAAATTCTATCATTTAAAAGTTAAAAAGCAAGATAAAAAAAAGAGAAAGAAACAAAATAAATACGAATTTATTCCGCAAGGATGCATCAAATTCCCAAAAATGTCTGTAAAGACTTTTTTTTCATTGCTGCAAAACATAATAAATAGATAGTAAGTTCTTTTGAACTTTTTAGTGACCTATGAATCCGGGAATTTTTTTTTTTTTTTTTTATTGTTTGGGAAGCTTGAATTTAAAATTTTTAAAAGACAGCTTTTATCTCACAATTTAAACTTTTCCCTCTCACAATTCAGGAGTTATGAGATTTAAAGTCAAAACTGTGAGAAAAAAAGTCAGAAATGAGAAATAAAAAGTCCTTTTAAATATTATAATAAACATATTATATAAATTATAATAAAAAATTAAAAAAATACCTTTTTTATTCCGGGGCAAAAAAAAAAAAAAACTGTGAGATTAAAGCCTCATCATTTAAAAAGTCTGAAAATCCCAGAAAAAGAGTCAGAATTCTATCTCACAATTCCGACTTCTTCTTGCATTTCTGAGTTGTGAGTTGTACAGTCAAAATTGTGAGAAAAAAAGTCTTAATCAAGAGGTTCTTTCTTTCTTATGTTTTGTTCTGGGGCAGAAAAAAAATGCTGAGGTAACCTTGGAATTGCAAGAAAAGGAAGTCTGAATTGTGATTTTTTTGTGAGTGTATATATAACAAATTAAGGCTGAAAGAAATTGATTGGATTTATTTATTCTTCCTCTTGCTGAGTACATATGTGTTGTGTATAAAGTGGCTATATGTAGCAAAGGGGTTCTAAAACTACAGTATGCTCAGTAATGATTTTTTTTGGCAATATATAAACTACAGTACAATGCCTCTAAGATTACGGTTAGGAAGGCATTCTAGATATCATACTACAATATTAGTGCAAAGTCACTCTATTTCTATGACAGAACTGACTGCATCTACCACAGTTTGCATGGTCTCACCTCAGGGAACGTAAGAGCAAGCTTTTTACTTAGCCTGCAGCGACGGCTCTGAATCCTGTTCTAATGAGAAATATGGAGAGGATTTCAGTGGAAACAGAAAGAGGGTTATTTATGGGCGCCAAATAGTGACTTGAGCTTTGAAAGAGACCACACTTGTTAACAATACTGTCATTGTAAAACACGATAATCCATCATAGATCAGACCGTTTAAAGGAAAATAAAAGTGCATGCTATAAATCGATTGCCATCGTGTAGGCCTTCCTACTGTTTGAACACAATTATTTCTATCTCTGGCGAGCAGACAACATATGGCTGACATACTATGAGGGTTTGCTCAATTTCTACACTGTCAAAATCAAATTAGCCCTTCCTGCAGTGTTCAAAGTCTCCTTGAAAGACTCTCCAAAGTTCGTTCGGAGTAGACGCTTTCTCTTAACTTTAACCGACTAATTCAGTCATGTGTTTTGCACTGCTGGATACTGGTGGAGCACTTTGAACTGTTTCCAGTAGATCTGGCACCCCATGGTTTAGGGGCTTGTGTTTGCATATCAGCGCTGCTCGGGGTTAAGTATGGTATCCACGGTTCAGAGATTCAATCCATGCCTACGTGTCTCTCTCAATCAGCCTGCCAATCTGCGGCCGCACCAGATCGCATCTCAACATCTGTCCTTGAGAGATCAAGCCTTCAGATGTGATCAGAGCCGGCTCACTAAACTAAAGTAAAACCGAGCGGATCACACAGCCTGTTCCGCACATGGAGTCCGCTGGGAGCAATAAGGCTGGTGTTTACTGTATGTTTGTCATGGCACATGCATTTCGCTTGTTTTTATGCCTTTAACGATATAGATGAGCACACAAAAAAAAAGTTACGAGTTTGTTTCGGTGAAATCTTTTCAAAGGCTGTCCCATATGAAAGACAGGGAGTGGAAGAAATCTCCAAGTCTTTGTCGCTTCTTTTAATCCAAAAGCTGAAGGATGGAGCTTTGAGGCAAGATGGAAGAATGTCATAATGTCACTCGTTCTTACTGACGCCAAGGATGGAAATGTGTTCCGTATGTTTGATTTGACTGCCTTGTGGACTCAAGTTGATATTCTCCATATATAAGACCTGGAGCTTTGTTATTTTAATGTAGATTTAACAGCAAACATCGTACTTCTCTGACCTAGCATTTAAGCAATAACACTGACATGTTTCAGCACTTGCCCCAACTCACATGTCAGGTGTCCTCTAGCACAAAAGCTGAAAGAGTAGGGAAATCAATCAAGAGTTTTTTTTTTTTTTTTTTTGCTGTTTCGTTGTGGGGCTGTATTTTTACCTACAATGTCAAAATGTTCAATCGAGCCAAATAAAATGAAAATAAATAAATACAATTCTGTCTGATGCATATACAAGAAAGAAATGAAACATAATGCTACATACACTACAGTTTAAAAGTTTGGGGTCTGTAGGGTTTTTAATAGTTTGAAATATTTTATTTATTTTATTTATTTAAAGTAGCCAATTTCCATTTTAATATATTTCCTTATCATTACCAATGTGAAATGAGCCTTGGCCCAGAGAAAACGCCTGCGCTTCTGGATCATGTTTAGATATGGCTTTTTTTTTTTTGACCTATAAAGTTTGAGCCGGCAACGGCAAATGGCACGGTGGATTGTGTTCACCGATAATGTTTTCTGGAAGTATTCCTGAGCCCATGTTGTGATTTCCATTACAGTAGTATTCCTGTATGTGATGCAGTGACATCTAAGGGCCCGAAGATCACAGGCATCCAGTATGGTTTTCCGGCCTTGACCCTTACGCACTGAGATTGTTCCAGATTCTCCTAATCTTTGGAAGATATTATGCACTGTAGATGATGATGATAATTTCAAACTCTTTGCAATTTTTATCTGAGAAACTCCTTTCTGATATTGCTCCCCTATTTTTCGCGGCAGCATTGGGGGAATTGGTGATCCTCTGCCCATCTTGACTTCTGCCACTCTGAGAGGCTCTTTTTATACCCAATCATGTTGCCAATTGACCTAATAAGTTGCAAATTGGTCTTCCAGCAGTTCCTCATATGTACATTTAACTTTTCCAGCCTCTTATTGCTACCTGTCCCAACTTTTTTGGAATGTGTAGCTCTCATGAAATCCAAAATGAGCCAATATTTGGCATGACATTTCAAAATGTCTCACTTTCAACATTTAATATGTTATCTATATTCTATTGTGAATAAAATATACGTTTATGAGATTTGTAAATTATTCCATTCCTTTTTTACTCACAATTTGTACAGTGTCCCAACTTTTTTGGAATCGGGTTTGCAAAAAACATCATATCCCTATGACTATATAAAAAAATAAACCCTCTGTAACTATGAATTCAAACTTTTTGAAAAAGCAATGGAATTTGGTGCAAAATGTTACTTATTTGTTCATGACATGACTATTGCTATCATAAGTCACAATTTCAACAAAAAACTAAATTAGCAGCCTAGATAACGTTACCTTGGTTACAAACATTAATTAGCATAATCACATAGCATAAATACATGACCTAAAACCAAATGTTTGTGATGAATGTTAGATCTCACACTGGCCCCAAATCATCCTTATTGTTGAGTCCTGCACATGTTGAACTCTTTGTGATTGCATTTTGAGCTTAAATCAGAGAATGTCTAAACTATTTTTAATCTACAACCAACCAGATATGACATATTTAATACATTTAACTTCTTTTACTTATGAGATTGTCATGGTGGGCTGGGGTTGTCTAAGACTGCGTGATGGACGGTGCTTTTACCATCCAGACCAAGGATAAACTATGACCCTGAAAACACACACATGATCACATTTCTATTTCACATTCTTTGTTTAAACGATGAAATACAGACTGGCCTGTGTGTTTGATGGGATACCAGAATCAAAGGAACCTGCAAACAGACTGGTAAAAAGTTTAGGGGAGCTACATTGAGAAACATGTATGCAGGTTCGCTGCCAAAAGCACGTCATCTTACTTTGGGCGATTTTGCAAATGTATTTATGTGCAAAGCTCACACAGCAAAGAGGCTGTGTGCGCCGATCCAAAGGAAAAGCTATATGAGCGCCTGTTTACACACCGCAAATGCATGTTCGTACATTCTAAATCTACAGCTTTACATATGAGGTCAGATACACTTGTCAATAATGATATGAGCTGAATCACTCGCAGATGCTTGATCTTTCTGTTTATGTCACTGGAAAGATAAATGTAATGTGATATTATCGATAAAAAAAAAATCATGATTATTAGCATCCAAAATAAATGTTTTTGTTTACATAATATATATGTGTAATCTATTATGTATATATAAATACACACACATGCATTTACATATTTAAGAAAAATATGCTTTGTTTATATATAATTTATATGTATATATTTTATAACACATGTACGTGTATGTATTTATGTATACATAATAACACTGTGCACGCATACATGTATTATGTGATCAAAAACTTTTATTTTGGATGTGATTAAAAAATGCACTTATAAAAATACATGAATGGATATGAAATATATGAAAAAAGGATGATATTAGGGATGGGTATTGAAATATGTCAAAATTCAGTGCACTGCAATCGGAAAATTTAAACTGCACCAAATGGCACACAAATCATAATTATGACATACAAAACTTGAATGATGACATAAGGTTAGTTTTCTAACATAAAAGTAATAACATCTGACATAGTCAAAATAGTCTGCTATAAGGAAATGAATTAATCTTATAATTAAGGCTTTATATCTCATAATTATGATTTACTATATAATAATTATTACTTAATACCATGTATGTCAAATAATTATTATATAATTATTTGATCACAATTTTGGTATTTTTTGTCTTATGTGGTGGAAATGGGCTTCCACAACAACCTTCTTCATTAATTAACCTGTGGGAGATTCAATGACTTGAAGTATAAATGACTTGACTTGAATGTATAAATTCTTGTGACTTGAATGACTTGAAGTATAAATGCAATACTGAGAGCAAATTAACTGTAACACATGAATGAACATAAATATACAGCACATATACACAGAGAGATACAAAGAGAGAGATACAAAGATTAAAATGTTAAATAACACCAATGTCGTACAAGGAAAAACCTCTTCCTGTGTCATAAATGTGCCGTGATGTCATATTTGGGGTATTTGAGTGGAGAAAATGCTTCGGTACCTTTGGTTGCAAGTTTGGATGGAGCAGCACGTAACCGTTAGGATCGATTGCGAAATAATATCCATTAGGACCAATCTGAAATGCAACAAAATGGAAATAGGAGAACAGTGAGGACACCTCAAAACAGAAGACCACCATCAAACCCAAGTCCCTGCTTGGACCAAATGTGCCTGGTTCCTCAAAGATGCAGTGTTTAATCTCTCACTAGCGGGATAGTGTCTAATATCCCTGGAGAACACCGTCCCGAGCTGTCAATCACCCCCCCAATACTTAGTGTTAATCAAATGTGTCGGTTCATCTGGAAACATTCCTCTAAGCTTAACAGAAAATCACAACCATTTACAAATCAAATGTAAGTACAAACAGATGTAATGTACAAGGGCTTACGTCCTCTTAAGAGCAATCTTACTGTAAGGAGGCAGACCGCAGAACAATAGCGCATTTATCTTATGCGTGCCGTGTTATTCTTATTACAGGGACTCAAAGAGTCCACAAAGAAAACATCTAACACATGAGCTTAGCTTTGTTCTCTTATAAATTGAATTATGTAGCGTTCAAGGAATAGTTCACCCTAAATGAAAACGTGTTGCCGTTTACGTGCCCTCACATCGTCCCAAAACCAGATTTGCTTTCTTCTAACGTTTTTTTTCTTCTTTTCTTTTTTCAGTGCAATGAAAGTGAATAGGGCTGTCAAGCACCAAATCTAAGGAGAAAGTACCATCGAAACAGCGTAAAATTAGTACATTTGATTCAAGCGCTATATACTATGTCTTTTGGAGCCATACAATTCTTGCATGTCTTGTCTTTGACATCAAACTGGTGCGACACAACTGACACTTCATATTTTATTCTACACTACTGTTCAAAGGTTTGCGGTTGGTAAGATTTTTTTTAAATGTTTTTCAATGTCTCATGTGTTCACTAAGACTGCATTTATTTGATAAAAAAAAAAAAACAGTTAAAACTGTGAAATATTAATACAATTTAAAATGACTGTTTTATAATTTAATACATCTCAAAAAAGTAATTTATTCCTGTGATTTAAAGATGAATTTTCAGCATTATTACTGCAGTCTTCACATGATCCTTCAGAGATCATTCTAGTATGCTGATTTGGTGCTCAAGGAAAAATTTCTTACTATGAAAATTCTGAAAATGAAAAAGATTTTTAGAATTATTTAATGACTAGAATATTCAGCAGAAACAACATTTATTTAAAAAAATATATATATTTGTTACGTTTGATCAACTTAATGTGTCCTTAAAATAAAATTAATAATTTAATTAAAATAAACTTTACAGAGCCCAAACTTTTGAACAAATATACATGAAGATTATATGTAAATGAAGACTGAAATTTACACTTTTTTTTATTTCACCAGTTTCTGGATGATTATTTTATGGCGCTTTTTTTATTATTATTATTAGAGATTGTCTTCAAGGCCTCATTCACATTCATAGTATTAAAAAAAAGTGTGATCATTCATCATAACATCATCTTTGTTGTTTCACAGAAGAAAAATGGATTTGGACAATCTGGGTTTGAGTAAATAATGATGGAATATTCATTTTAGGTCAGCTATCCTTTTCACTTTCATTTATTCTGGAACACAAAAGCTCACTGTGTTTGTGTTTGTGGTACTCACTGTGAAGCGGGGCGTCAGTCTTTTAATATCATCGAGAGACACATCCACCCCCATCACTCCTAAAATCAACTGGTTCTGATGCTAAAAAAGAGATTAAAAAAAACACAAGGTTTCCACTCTGACATGAAATGGAGTGACATTTACAAATAACTATGATGCAAAACTATGCCTGGAAAGCATAAGACCTTGAGATTTCACAACAACACAAACTGTTGCAACGGTTAAAAAAAAACCTCCATCCATACTGGAAATGGATGTTAACCTTATCAAAAAAGCCAGTGACGCAGTCAGTGAGTGGAAAATAACGGCAACTTTCAAAGGGTCAACCGGTTTACTAGACAAACAACGTACTGTATGGATCTTATGACCCCCAACTGGGAAAGTTTAGGATAAGATACTGTTACTTTTCCATATCTGTTACTTTCGTAGTGTTCCTGAGAAGGTCACTGTCCACATGGTTAATACATTCAAGAGATAATGAGGTTTGCGTCAGCAGCTTTATCCCCTTTAAACATGACAAAAATAGCAGTTTATTCCAAGAATTTGGCTATTATTAGAGCATTGTGCCTGTTAATGACACATCTGGTGTTCTGGTGTGTGTTCATTCAAAAGTTTTTTTTCTTCTTGCTTTTGGGGCACATTTTGAAACATTGATCTTGTTTGTGCAGTTAAGGACCTGTGTACATTTAACCATTATGCGTTGTTGGAGACATTTTCGTCCACTAGCGTGTAAATTTGAGTCTTATTTTGGCCATAACTTTCTCTGTGTTTGAGCTAATGGAATGATTTTTTGAAATTTTTCAAAAACTCAACAGTACACTCTGGGCTGTTATACTCCATATAGCTTCATATACAAACCAGAAACTAAGCCTTTTTTTGCAGAGGCCTATCTAAAGGGTTAATGCTCCCACATAGTGATCGACTGTAAAAAATAACAAATTTTACCTCTTCCCAAAAGGGAAAACCACAAACAATCAAGAATAAATTAGTATATGGTGTCATGGCTTTGCAATCAAAAAATTAAGTTATAATGCAAGTCAATGGGGCAAAAACAGCCACCAACAACAAATTAGGGAGAAAAAAATTAAATCTAATGCTGCACAAAAACTAAAAATGCATCAAAGCCAATGTTGCTACTAATCTTTGACACGCCCAAGACTGTTATAAAAAGTAAAAAAAAAAAAAAAAAAAATCAAGCCAAAATTACTTTTATATTGAAAATAAGTAATTTTGTGTGTGTGTTTTCCCCCAAATCAGTGACATCATTTATGAACTTGGCAATTAAAGGGTTAAAATCTTTTTAGAAACATTTGGTAGTTTTGATAAGGACTGAAGTTGATTAACAGATTATTGCAAAAATATGAATCGGACACATTTTTAGAGCAGTTTAATTGAGTGGATGTTTTCATCCCGAACATAACGAAAGGGTAGTGAATTTGAACAATGCACAAGGGTTATTTATGTGTATGTGTGTGTATGTGTGTGTGTGTGTGTGTGTGTGTGTGTGTGTGTGAAAAGAATGAAAATAATAAGAAATGTTTCTTGAGCACTAATTCAATGTGACACACAAGACTGGAGTAATGATGCTGAAAATTCAGCTTTGCAATCACAGTAATAAATTACATTTTAAAATATACCACAATAGAAAACAGTGATTTTAAATTGTAAAAATAAATAAAAACATTGCAGTTTTTACTGTGTTTTTAATCAAATAAATGCAGCTTTGGGCAGCATAAAATACTTCTTTCCAAAACATAAAAACAAATATCATCACTTATCAAATATCAACACTTGAATGGTATCATATATGTGGATTTAATAAACCTATCATTTATGTATAACTGATATTCCAGATTTTATACCTCTTGTTCGGTCACCCGTGTTACCCTGAAGAAGCTCAAATAGATTTGTTTCGATTTTTCTGTCAATACATGATGCCCATTTTTCATATGTGTCACTCCAAATTATTTATTGTCTTAATTATTTCACTTTCATCCAAAATTATGCAAAGTAATAAAAACAAAAAAACTGAGTGAGTGCTTCCATACTTTTGAAATAAACTGGAAAATCAAGATCAACAATGGACCGACCTGGTTTCCAGATCCGCCCTCCCTGGATTTGGTCTTGTTGAACACAGGTAGCGTACCAGTGACGACTAGGCCCAACTCCTGAAGCCATGAAGAGAACACAAAAGACAGTCAAACACAATGCACTCTTACAGTTTCTATGATGTTTATAAAAAAAAAAGGCTGTACCAGAGCATCCAGGTACACGTTGGTCCACTGCACCTGCTTGGCATCTGCAAGGACCATCGGCCTGCCCATAACATCTAGATACTCCTAAGAAACAGTGAACACAAAGCAATTAACAGATGGTCATCCTTGGACCACATGAAAACAAATCACATTTGAAATGCTTTGGCAATACACAGACCTGTGTGTTTATGCGTATGGCTCCAATGGATGGGATTTCGTAGAAATATCCTAGAAACATATCATTTAGTTTATTTATTTTTAGCAATCCAGTGCTGAACATGCTAAAAGGAGACTGTGAGATGTAAGAATGATTTTTGTGCTCCTGCCACTAGGGGGCAAACACAGACTGAGCAATACTTACCTTTATTAGCGCAGGCCATCCACTTTATTGGCCCGGTGTCATAGTTGTGTTGACCCACAGAGAATGTGAACACACGTACCTGCAATCAAACAGCTTAGTATATTAATTCAGAGCACCGTTTATTATTATTATGCCAAAAAGTTCACGCCTGGGTCATATTTAGCTGAAAAATAAATAAATAAATATTACTCCAATATTAGTGAAAAAAATGCAAAAAATTTACTATGGTGTGTTATAAAATGTGTGTAAATATATTGCATTGTAAAATTTTAAATTGCAAATTGCTTATTTATTTAGATCCAACAATTCATACAAAAACTGTTGTTTCATTATAAGAATAGTGTATTCTTTAAAAAACAATCAAGAAAAGTGCATCCTGGAAGGGGGAGTGGCACTTGAGGCTTCATGTTTAAAATCATTTTGACATCCAACAACATTTTCATGTGGGCTGGCAATAATTTGGGGTTTGCTGCATATATAATACATAAAGCATTTTTTTTTCTTTTATAGATGACACTTGTTTTAGGACCTACTATAGTTTATAATGTGTGTGTGTGTATATATACACACACACACACACACACACACACACACACACACAAACACAAACACACAACACACACACACACACACACACATAGAACTATTGTTATAGTTTAAAGTGCATTATTTCAACATGTTACACGTTAGTTAGAAATGTTTTATTACAAACCGTGTAAACTCCAGCTTCACACACACCTTTTTGTCAATGTTGTATCTGCTAAAGACCTCCTCTGCCCTCTCCTCGCCCCCATCAGTAAATAACATTATGATCTTGTTGCAGTTTGCTCTGGTGATGTTTGGCTGAAATAAGCACAATCATAGCAGTTACGCAGAATGACCAGCAGAGGTCAGCAGAACACAACAATACTACTACTCAAACTTCATCAGGGTTCATCAGAACCCTTCGAGTTAACAAATACTAAGCAGAGGTGATTCCAGGATTTCAGCCTTCGACTTGTGGCTTAGTACAATATATTTCTTGCCTTAAGTCAGCTTATGACTGAATCCATCAGTGACTGGGGGAAGAATTCTATTTAAACTGAACTTATCAAACTGTACAGTATTTTAACATCAGGTAAAAAGAGGACCCAGAGTGAAATAAGCTTTTACATTATTATAGACATTCTTTTGAGCCAGCCTGAAAGGAAATCACACAAAGTGCAGACTGGGGACTGAGAAGAAAGACTGAATACGTGTTCAGTTTTTTTTTTTTTTTCTATTTATAGATACATTTTTCAAACAAAATCTCCCAAATACAGCAAATCCTCATACATTTGACAGCTGACTGAAGGCAAATTCGAAGCCTTTGGTATAGTTGGTGATTCCCTTGGCTGTGATGTTCTGCACTGCATCTTTTAAGATCTTCTTATTGCGAACGTTAGCTTGAACCAGGTGGTCGAAACACGCTGTGTTATTCACTTTTGTGTTAAACTGAAAAAGGAGAGAGAGAGAGAGAGAGAGAGGCATACAGTAAGTGAAAAATCATTGGTCTTCTCATTGTACATTCAAAGCAAAATAATCACAACAAAAGTTTGTGTAACTTAAAAGATCTGTATACTGTGGTCAGAAACTCGGCAGGTGTTTGAGAGTATGCGCATGCGTTGTGGTACAGTGGTGAAAATAATTTGAGCTGACAAGCTGGATACCCTTACAAGTTTCTAATTTTCTGTTCAGATAGGGCTCTCTGTGTTCTGTCACTTATTGCGACTGACCCCTGTGAACCTGCTGCTTCAAAGCATGAGAGATTGGGTACAAGAAAATACACTTGGGTGGAGGATGGAAATAGAGGGAAAAAAGAGGAAGAATGAACG
Organism: Carassius gibelio; assembly: GCF_023724105.1. Taxonomy (NCBI): domain Eukaryota; kingdom Metazoa; phylum Chordata; class Actinopteri; order Cypriniformes; family Cyprinidae; genus Carassius; species Carassius gibelio. The sequence goes on along the minus strand of NC_068388.1, from coordinate 5,154,731 downwards.
CGGGAGGATAAAGAAGGGAAAACAGTACATGGTTTACTGCAGGCTCAAATAGTCCACAAATAAGGAAAAAAAATCCTAAAAATAAAGTCACTTTTCATGGTTTCAACCTCATGATGTTAAAATCAATATTAAATGAACAGTTTTATTTCTTATCTATTGTAATGAGCAGGAAAATAATCAGATTTAAATAGCTATAGATGTATAGTAATAGATGTACCCTAATGTATGATTAATCAAATAAGTTAAATAAAATGTACAGGGTATTTAGGGATCAAAAGTAAAAAAAAAAAAAAAAAAAGGAGAGAGAAATAATAAAACGAAAAGGTAATAATAAAATAGAATTATTGATTAACATTTCTGTAAGTTTACGGATATATTCAAGACCTCTGTGGATAGATTTATTAAGTTAGTTATAGTCAGCAAGTTTTTTAGTGTTTATTTTCTAATAAAGGAAATACAAATTGGTTGGTGAAAGTATTATATATATATATAATACTTTCACCAACCAATTTTTATTTCCTTTATTAGGAATGTATGTATGTATCTATGTATGTATGTATATATATATATATATATATATATATATATATATATATATATATATATATATATATATATATATATATATATATATATATATATATATATTAGTGTGTGTATGTATGTATGTATGTATGTATGTATGTATGTATATATATATATATATATATATATATATATATATATATGTATATATAAAATTGGCAATTAAAACTAGAAGAGAGTTAGGGCACAATCACCATATTAAAGGGGAAAAAGAGACACTGCATGTGTTTAAAACTAGCTACTTTTCATTTATGTTAATTTTTAGACAGTTAATAGTTAATTTAACTTATCAAACAGTTCTCACTACAAAAAAAATAAAAATAATAATAAAAAAAAAAGATCCTCTGATGCTTAATTGGACACCAATTTGTACCTCATCCAGTAACGGTGCCTCCTATAACCCCAACAATGTGAAAAGTCAGAATAATTAAAAGGTGCAAGTCAATTATGGCTAATGAGGAGGTATGTGCAAGCTCATGCAAAAAATTAAATGATCACTATATCTCCAGCTCTCCCTGAGGATGTGAAAAAGCACATGATGCACTTTCTGTGGCAAACGCATGCAGAATACACCTCCAAAAACCCCCATGTTTACCGTAGTGCAATTTTCCATCTATTTTTAATGATCCAGTGCTTATTTGTCATTGATGTCAACTCAAAAGGCTTCCCGACTTTGATTTTCTGGCTGGACAGAGAGTGACGTCTGCTTCATTAGGACACATGCACCAGTCATTGATGTAACTGTGGGATCAGGTGTCTGTGCTCTGTTGAATGAGCCGGATGTCACAGTGTCTGCTGAATGAACCAAAGAGTCACGGTTCGATTAGTCGCTCTAGCGTTGACTGAATATTTAATTAACGCTCGGAATTATCGCCACAGAGGCCCGTGACTCACTGCTCTCAGCATACGGTGAGATATAAATAGAGGAATAGGACACACTGATGGTACACAGACCCCTACACACACCAGACGGTGCACACTCACGGTGTAGACGGCTTCGTTGATTATAACAACAACGCTCTAGTTCCGTCCTGTCACGGCTCTCCACAGAGGAACGTTTTATTGCTCATGGGTTGCTCGTTCACAGCTCAGGGGAATTAAAGGAGTTTTCAATTATGCTTTAAGTTAAGTATTAACACTTCCTCAGTTGCTTCTTTGAAAAGTCCTATGGAAAAATAAAAATAGAATTACGACCACAATATGGAGGAGAAGGGTCTTTTTTGGAACTGATTCATCATAGGCCTCATTGATCTGAGCTTATGCACCTCCATATTTGAGTGAAATAAGCATTATTTGGTGATGATTTTGAGAAAAAGTTTACTCAAAAAAATAGAAGCATAAGCTTAGCCTTAGAACAATAAGTTTTAGATATTATTATATACATATAAATAAAATATTTTAAATATGGATTATGCTGAATAATGACATATTACATAGCTACTCACAAAATTAAATCAATATTTTATTTTCATTTATTAAGTAGCCATTTAATAAGCATAATATATTCACTAAATTTACATGGTGAATTGCATTGTTTATTATATAACTTGAATCTAATCAAATTATTATCAGAGCAAATATATATGGCTTTAATTAAGTTGCATAATCCAGAGTTTAAATATTTGTCATTAATATTTATATTATTATTATTATTATTATTATTATTATTATTATTATTATTATTATTATTATTATTATTATTATTTTCTAGAAAAGCCCACAATCAAGGCAGGTGATACATTCCAAACTCTCTTTCTTCTCGCGTATTAGAATAATTGAAAATTAAATGGTAAGTGAAAATAAAATATTGCTTTTATTCTGTATTTAAGCTAAATTAGTGTAGTATGCGAGAAGAAAGAACATGGAGTGATACAAATTATTATACAAAAATAAACATAAAAATAAACAGGCAGCCACTGTTTTTGATAAACCAGAATCAAGCAGTGTAGACCACAGTGTAAATAACAGCTATTAAATGAACTGCCTTGATATGCTGGAAAATGCAAAAGCAGTTAGATGCATGGTTAAAATCACTTTTGAAACCTTAGAAGAGACAACCAAAAATACAAATCTGAGAAGCACTCACTATTTAGTCTCACTGCTGTATAGAGGAAACAATTAAGATATTACAGAGATTCTGGAAGCATAAATTTGATGGTAGATATTAAGGTCACATTTGCAATTTTTTTTTTCTTTTTAGAGAGGGAGTAAACCCTGTACAGATTGTGTGTGGGAGGTGGGGGGATTCATAAACTGAGAATCTTATTCCATTCTTCATCTCCAACCAGAGAAAGGGACATGTTTCATACAATAAATCCACATATTAAAACCAGAATAACCACAAGGGACCAATTTTAAGCTGTAATCTATGTTCAACGTTCAAATTATTTGTCATGCTGCAGGTCAATTGCACTAGTCAATCATTTCCTATGAAAATCATTTCTGTACTGATGAGTCAATATAAATGATGAATCTGGTAATACCTTTGAACAATACAGTGGTGGTTGCCACAGCAGAGCCCTGATGAGTATCAATAACCTAAATATTTATTCGGACAATAACTGAAATTTGAGACACTTTAGCTGATCAGCAAAGAGAAAGAATGTTTTATCATAATATGGCATACAGTATTTCCTTTGTCTCGTCTTCTATAAATGTCACATTTGCATGGATATGCATCTATAATGATTACAGCTCTTATGTTAAGACAAGGCTGAATGTCGTGTTATCTATGAAAGAAGCAAGCATGCATTTGTTTCACCTGCTTTGACTCAGCCTTAAAAATATTTAAATACAAATAAAACATATTTGAATCATAGATCCAATTAATTATGGATTATGCAGCATGATTAACAGTGTAAATATTTGCTTTGATCATGGTTTGATTCAAATGGTTTGATTAAATATGCAATGCAATGTGTGAAATTTAGGCAATTTTATTCACATTTTATTATTTTGGAGCACCAAACTGAAAATAGATGAGAAATTCTATTTTGGATAGGAAAGAAAAACTATACACAATGTTTGAATATTATTGTGAAATTAATATTAAATTGTATAATCAACACATTGTTCTCATGAATTGTTTTCATTTAGATGTGATGTATTTTACACTCAGATGTGTAACCCAAACCCATTTTTATGATCCTGTGTGTAACCGCCTGCATCACTGGCCCACTGTATGATCAAATGACCAAATCTCGTCATTTCCTTCAGATGGCTTTTCAAAAATATATGAAGATTTATGAAATCCTTGAGATGTTGTTATGAGAGCCTTGGTAACTGTGTATGTGGCATCATATTACAAACCCTTGTTAAAATGAGCAACATTTGTTTGTAGGAGACAGTCGAGAGCCCCCGTGCAGCACTCTCTCTCACACACACACACACACACACACACACACAAACACCAGTAGCAGGCATATATTGTGTATACATATGTACTGTGCTGTATGCAGTAAGCAGCACACTAGTATTAAATTCCAAACGCAGCCTGTATTACAATATATATTTATTCCAAGACTTGTTCTTCACTGTAATTTGACAGGAATGCATGATATATCTTGCAAAAGAAGGGCTTGGCTTTGTTTATCAAGCAAAACGTATACATATTCACGAGGGGAGCTTAATTAAAACCTTAAATAAATTATTCTATATTTTATTTGTATTGCATTGCTAAAGTCATAAAACTGTATATTGATCATAATAAAAACTAAACAGTTACCATATTTATTGCACTTGTTGTTTACACTGGTGGTGATCAGTAGTCTATAAAATCACTACCATATTATAGATTTATAAATTCAACCAACACAATGCCTACAAAGCCCTTTTATTTAAAACCACAGATGCTTTAATACTACTGATCTGTAAAAACACACACTCCAGATTTGATCTTCGGGTATCCAACTGATGCATTCTCGCTCAAATACACACAAACTACTCACACACATAACCACTCTACACTCTCATTGGCATACGCTCCCTGAAGCGAATCCTGTTGACAGATCTCACAGAGCTAATCCTTTATCGGAACAGTGATTCCCCAATGCATGAAAACCTCACAATCCCCTGAGAAGTGAAAACAATAAATGAATCAAACTTTATTCACTGAAGATTAAGAAATGTGGGATGCCAAGCATGATTTTGGGGGTAATATAACCCTGAGTACAAAAACTGAACAAGATTTTTCTTTTTATGCTCTTTTCCATGTAGTTACAATAATAGGGACTAAAGCTTTCCAGCTTAAGGCCACCAAAGCAACATAAAAGCATCATAAATGTGGTCAATGTGACTTGCCCACAATATTCCAAGTCCTCTGAATTCATGCAAAGTGTCAGCAATACACACATTTTAATTTATTATTCACAATATTTTTCTCAAGTGAGCTGTCAAGAGGAACAGACCATTGTGATTAATAAATAAATCTACGTATGTGAAAGAATCAGAATCATTTGTCTGACTCAAATGAATCATTCATCAGCAACAGTAGGCTTGATGTAACGTACTTACATAAAGTGCTTGAAAGCTTTATGTTTATTTTAATTGAAAAGGACATAGAGGCAAAAAGCAATTAAGGTTTGGAACATCATAGGTGTAAGTAAATAATGATACAATCTTCATTTTTGGCTGTAATAAAACGAATAATGAAATAATGCACTTGCATACTACGAGCTCCTTTGGCCAGAGGAAAAGTTGAGAACAAAGCTGGCAGCACCAAAGAAAAAGCTCAGCTAGCCAAGATGGATTGGAGGCTCCTTCCAAGACGAATGATATACAGCAATTTCCTCCCTCTTTCTCTGGCCTTCTCTTTCTCACTCAGGCTGATATCTTCCTCTCGCTTTGTCCAGCCATTTCCAATTCAGCACACAGAGCCAAGAAGCAGCCTTCTCGTTAAGCGCCTGTTTTCAAGTGCCAAGCTGTAGCCAGATCCATATTTCATTACAACTCCTCTGTCTCTTTCTCTCTCTCTCTCTTTCTGTCTCACACACACATACTCTTGTTGCATCACACAGCAACCTGCAACCCACAAACACTAGATACTCCTCACTTAAAATTGAATTCCAAGTAACAGTGTCTTGTTCCATTTTTACTGTACAGCTGTAGCTAAATACACTTGTCACACTATTCTCAGCAATTAATCCCATTCTGTTCACACACACTGTTTGTTATTTACACACACATTTTTCTTCTTAAAGCACTTTCGACAACCAAATTTAGTCCTCCAAACTTCAAGTAGTGAAAACAACTTTTATTAGATCCACAAAGTTGCTAATGCAGTGAAGCGACACTTTTTGGATACTAACAGATCAACTGAAATGCATATTTCTTGGAAGAACGAACTTCACATAGGTTTTGAATTACATGAGGATGAGCATCTGATAGTCTACCAAAAATTTGCTGAAAATGTACTTACCCTCAGACTATCCATGATGTAGATGAGTTTGTTTCTTCATCGGAAAAGGTTTGGAGAAAATTGGCATTACATCACTTGCCTTTGAATCTTCTGCAGTGAATGGGTGCCGTCAAAATTAGAGTACAAACAGCTGATAAAAACATCACAATAATCCACAAGTAAAACACGTCTCAAATCTGTATTCTTGATTTGTGCATATCTCTCTCCTGATTCAGATGAGTCAATTTTTGACTGGGGAATGCATTATTATGGACAGTAGACTAAATTTTGAACTGGAAGCAACAGTTTAAAAATAAAAACATCATATTGACAGATTTATTTAATACAAACACACAGCTTTTCACTTCACAAGATGTTAATTAATGGACTGGAGTTTGTGAATTGGTTGTGGATCATTGTGATGTTTTTATCAGCTGTTTAGACTCTCATTCTGACGGCACCCATTCACCGCAGAGGATCCATTGCTGAACAAGTAATGTAATGTTACATTTCTCCAAATCTGTTCTGATAAAGAAACAAACTCATCTACATCTTTATTCTATTTTTGAGCGAACTATTCCTTTAACAACTATAAAGAAAACAACATCTTTGTCAACAGAACTCTTTTGTTCAACGAGACTCCAAAATGTTGCTACCATTATCGCTATTTACATGTAGGCTACTCATTTAGCAGATGCTAATTGGACGCTATCCTAAGCAAAATACAAATTAGGAATATTACAACAAAACCAACAAATTCTAGAAAAAAACGTACTGGTGCAAAACAATGTTCCAGAATTGCTTGGAAAAATATGGAAATGTGAAAACCAGATTGAGAAAATGCAATTTTACTAGTTACAATGTTACTTTGTAAACAGTGTGCACACAAGCCACGTGATCTTACTTACATGGACAACATTGACATAATCATCATCAGAAAGTGTCTCCAGCATTTCACTGACAGAAGTTCGGATCAATTTAAGGGTCAGTCCAGACACACTTCCACTCCTGCAACACACCAGCACAAACACAACAGCAGTTAAAAATAAAGTTCACACAACAAAGAAAACCCTTGTCATCATTTAACAACATGAGGGTGAGTAAAATGACAACTATATGATGTTTATGTTTTTATTTTCTTATCATCGATGGATGGATAGAGCATGTAAGACTAAATGCAAATTGATGCAAAAAAGCACATACACATAATACTCACGCATCAACAAGAATCAGCATGTCCTTGGGCGAAGCGGCACCTTGAACATACCTGGATACAAAGAAAGAAATATTCTGGATCTCTTTCAAGGAGAATTTTAAACTGAGAGAACAAAGAATAAAAGGTTCAAGAATAAAAGGGAACAAACACAAATAATTCAGAGCGCACACACAGAAACACATATTAGTACCAAGGTCGCCGGCGCACATCATACAGGTCGATTTTACTGGGTGTTTTCCTGGCATCCATCCAAGGGGAAGCTGAATGGACAGAGACAGCATATGGAAATATGAGTGACCCCTGATCCCGAAATCCATTTGATTTGTCACATCTCTGTCATGAGCACATCAGCAAGCCTTGCTAGAAACCTGTTTGTGTGACCAGTGGGGGGTGGTTTGTGGTTCATATTGACTGCAGTGAGCCGACATGTGGGGGGAAATAGGGCTTTGGTGGCCCCAGTAGAATTTCAGCTTCGATTTTTCTCTTTAATGGAGAAAATAACCTGGTGCAAATGAGGGTGCTCACCTGTGACTATCACAGCTGAACATATAACAAGATGTGTTTCCTCATAAATGGCATCCCACGTTGGTTCTGACATTTAGTGAGTGGATTGCAGCTGTAAATGCTGACAGATAGTCTGAGACACTGCGATTTGGCCGTAACAAAGTAATCGACCAGTGTTATGCCAGCTATAATTAATTGAAGTTTACAAGAATCAATATTTTATAGGCGCATATTTTTCTATAACGAGACAATCAATAGTTGGGAGCACACATCTTATTATATTACAGTCTTAAAGGAATACTTCACCCAAAATGTCGCTACAAGCCCATATGACTTTTTTCTTCCATGGAATATAAATGATGAATTTCTGAAGACTAAACCAGGCTTTCCTCTTAATATAATAAAAGTGAATGAGGACTAAGGTCTTTAAACACCATAATAATAATTATAATAAAAAAAATTTAAACCTTAAATAAATCATCAAAGTGGTCCATATTACTTGTGCACTATATTCAGAGTCTGATAAAGAGGAACTGATTAATATGCCAGTAATAATAAAAAATTGTGATGATGCAAGTTCAAGTAGGGTTTTTTGTAACTGATATTTCACTGAAAATATTGCCTTTTGCTCTTCATGCTGCATTCAAAAACATTCATGAGAAAAACATTTGTGAAAGAATCATTCTTTTTGAGTCAGTCTGGTTCATACATCAATTGAATCAATGATTCGTTCAATTATCTAGTTTTATCCAGTTCAATTATTCAATGATCCAGCTTTAACTGTTTATAGCAAAGTGGAGACTATCAGTGAATAATTTTGATCTGTTCCTTGCACAAAGTGTTTGTATGGCTTCAGAAGTTATATGGACCTCTTTTATGATCCTTCTTTTCTGAAGATTGACAGCCGCTGTCTTTACTCACTTTCACTATATGAAAAAGAATAACCATATTCTTCCAAAATTTAGCTTTTGCATCCTGCAGAAGAAACAAAAGTCATATAGGTTTAGCAAAAACATAAGGGTGGCAGATTTATTGGAGAATTATTCCTTTACAAACAACACATATTCATTTCAGAAATGCAAACTCTTAGGGGACGGGGGTTCAATGGTGGCTGATACACTTTATATGCAACGTTTTTTTTTAGTAAAGCCTTACCAATTACAAATCTGAAAGTAATGAAAATGAATTGAGCACCTAATTACTTTTCTCCTCTGTCATCATTAAATCTCAGAAGAATACAATAAGCTCTCTGCTGAGCTGCTGAGATATTTTATATTATAATTTGTTATGAAAATTTGGTGTAATCTGAGCTGGGACTGCATGCTATGTTTACCAATTAGAGACAGCGGAGTCTTGCAAAGGGATGGGGAGGATGTGTATCTGTGTGATTCTGATTGTAACATGCACTGAAATGTGTGAGTTCAGAATAAAACAGACACTATAAGACATTACCTGGGTAATAGCGAGCTAATCCAGTAGCACTGCCGAACACTTGCCATAGTAGCGTTGGATCCTCTTCTCGGTTTTTCTTAAAGACATCCTCCAACGCTTCAGTCCAGTTCAGCTCATTTAACACAATGGTTGCTGGAAAACAGGCAATAACATACAATGTTTAGTATTTCATTGATCATTTGTTACGAGTTCAGTCTGGAATCTAGATTTAACAAAAGACTTTGCTTTTTTTTATTATTCCAATATGCAGATTAGTGGTCAACAAAGGTTTTTTTTTTTTTTTTTACTATGGTGAACTCTTATTCTTAGATGCACTATAGCACATTATAGCTTTTCTAGCTTATGTATATCTGAACAAATAATTTGGTAAATTAATTTGTAACAGTGGTTCACTCTTAAAAATAAAGGTGCTTCACAATGCCACAGAAGAACCTGTCTGAATGGTTCCATAAAAAGCCTTTAACAGTGTCTCATTTCAGTTAAGTTTAACTTGAAATACTTAAAAACTAAAACTATATAACTATAAACTGTAGACATAAAATAAAAACTAATTCAAAACCCAACAATATCGCAATAATACAAAAATAATACGGTGAACACTACAGTAAAACAGTAATATTTTGAAATATTATTACAATAACTGTTTTGCATTTAAATATATAATAATTTAAAAGGTAATTTATTTCTGTTATAGTAAAGCTGAATATTGAGCAGCCATTACTCCAGTCTTCAGTGTCACTTACATAATCCTTCAGAACATGATCCTTACTAATTTCAACTTTTGACCAGTACAGTACGTACAAACAAACAAACAAATTATTTATTTATTTATCAAATTGAATGCAAAATGAATTCTTATAAATTATTCATTTATTTATTTATTTTTACATCACCATTAACTAACGTCATACAATATTTGAATACTTTAATCTATTTATAGAGGTCATGGTGCTTATATTGACTTGCACAGTCCAGAGAGAGGAAATTAACTGAGAGAAGGAGGAGAGACACAAAGAGAGGTGTAATTTACTCTCATCTCAAATGCTGTTAACCGAATAAATCTGTGCTATGCAGGGGCTCTTCATCTCCACACCGGCAAACAAGCTGATTGACTGTACTACATCATCACTGAAGGAACCATGGAAACCTATAATCATCCTATCAAACCTTTGCTTCTGAAAAAGGCTGTGTGCTGATAGGCAGTCAGAACTGCCAGTAGAGATATGCTAATCAGGTGAGAAAACACCCTGCGTGTCAACAATTATTGTAATGAAGCATGAAAAATTCAGTGTTATAACAATCATAACTTCCATTTTTTTGGTTAGCATGCAGCAGAGGCAGGAGGGCAGGGTTGAGAAAAAGAAAGAGGAAGCAAACGAGAGGCACATTTTCTTCAGCCTTTTGTCTAAAAAGACAAAAAGACTGATCAATGACTTGAGAGGAACTGCAGCCTGTGCAACAAATCATGTTATGTTTGAATAGCACATATTATAGAAATACCGACATAATCAGATTTACACTTTCTCTGAAGAAAAAATGTGAGCTGAACTTGCAAGTGCAAACTCAATGTGACAGCGAATGCTAGGGTGCCTGTCTATTTGTCCACCTGTCTCTCCATCTACCCATCTATATGCCCATCCACCCATCTATCAGTCAATTTACCCTATATGTGCATCTATTTATCCCTTTATTTATCCATTCATTCATTAATTTATATACCCAACTCTTATCTATCCATCTATCCATTCATCTGTCATCCAATACCCATTTATATGTTCATCCATCCATCCATGTTTACCTAGTTTAATTAAACCATCAAAATATGAGGAACGTTATATTTGGAAAAGGAAAAAATAAACTTGGTTAAAGTATTTAACTGACAAAATTATTTGGCAAAAAAGGCAAAGAACAGCTTATAATGAAATATGGGGTTTGTTTTACCATGCAAAAAAACAAAAAAAATAAAAAAAAAGCACAGAAAATAAAAAGCTCACCAAAAAAATACAGTATACTTTGTCTACAATATAATCTTTTTTTTTAATATTTGAATAAAGGGGCGAGGATAAAGTTTAAAGCTTTTTATACACAAAAATGTGCCCATTAGCCCTTTTTGATTGAGGGGTAAAACATGAACACAACAATAAAAAAAAAAATGAATTAATTAAAAAAGTGCACTTTGCTTTAACTGAATACAAACTGAAATCAGATTCACACCACTAACATGCTCTGGCCACAGTACATTATGCCTTTTGACAGCCTTGCACTATTTGACAGTCAATATTATTTCTTTCTAACATCAAATGTGAAAAAAAAAAAAAAGTTTTTTTTTTTAGTACAGTATTGTGAAGTAACAAATCTCAACGCTTCAAAGTATTGATTATTTCATCAGGCTCTACTTATATTACATCAACCCTTTTGAATGTGAAGGAGGGTAAATTTGCCAGCACCCACTGTGAGTTGTCTGTCTCAATCATGGTTAAGTTGTTCTTGGTGTAAGCTGACTGTGGCATGGGAGCTCACCCACCCTCCTCTATAGGAAACCCTAAATGATGTACTACTTTATCCACGAAAATCCAATTTTCTCCCCGACGGGAGCAGCAGATCTGTGTGTGCTGGTGGTTCCAGGCTATTTGCGGTTTCTGAGTGTTTGATAGAGGTTGATGTGTGCAAACTTCTTTTAGAGTCGCTAGAGAAAGCCACTAGGTTCTCATTGCCTTACATAGAGTCAACAACCTCTGGAATTAATGGACATTTAGACACTTCAGTAATATTGGACATTCCTCACACACAACTGTGTCTCAGCACAGAGTATGAGAGGGCCTGTCGCCAACTCGATTCTATACACGTACTATGTTTCCTTCTGGCACAAGGTCGGGTCAGACCCAAGACCACAGCAATTATAGCTCTACCTTTCTCGCCTTCCATCTATGTCTCTTTCTGTCACTTGGTTACAGTGTTGGGCAAGTTACTTTTAAAAAGTAATTAGTTACAGTTACTAGTTACTTCTTCCAAAAAGTAACTAAATTAGTAACTCAGTTACAAATTTTTAAAGTAACTAGTTACTTAAGAAAGTAACTATTGCGTTACTTTCAAGTAAAATTAAATTTTAAATGCTCAAACGTGACCCCACCTCTACCCCTCTTTAAAGGAACTTAAAATACATGTGCATGTTCAATTATTTATGATAAATCTGAATATTATAATGAAATGGACACTTAATACAATACATTATTAACAGAAACATGAAACATTGTACACACATCTAAAAAAAAAAAGTTGCTGTGGGACAAAGTGAGACTAGCCTCCAATCAAATGGCATGTATGTAGATATTATGTTTATATAGTGGATCAATGCAAATAACACGATAGATTTTTGGGAACTTTTGATATTTCCTTTTATTGTTTCTTTAATTTCTTGAAGGAAAAAGTAATGTATATACTTCTATTTAGAGAAGGCTACTTTTGGATTATTTGGGCTCGTCGCCATACCTGTCTCTCGTTGACTGACTGGCTTGTGTTGTTCGTTGTGTGTCCTGTCCTGTCCGATGATGGGTCGTTCGCGAATGAGCGTTAGTGATGATGGATCGACTCGTTCGCGAATGAGCTTTTGAGGAGTCGTTCGCGATTCGCGAATGAGCCGACTCTAAGAGCCGGCTTTTTTAGTTGAACTTCGGGAGCTGGCTCGCATATCTGAAGAGCCAACTCTATTTTTTCAAATTTAGCCTATAGAAATTAAATAATTATGTAATAAAAATTGAAATATTATAGTCAAAGTCATTTAAAGAGCCGTTTGTGAGCCAAAGAGCCGGCTCTTTTCAGTGAGCTGAGTCAAAAGAGCCGAATTCCCATCACTACTATGCGTGCTTTCGAAAACCCGCCCAACTCTACCTCTGATTGGCTTACAATGAAATTTTACTCTACCTCAGCCAATCGTCAGCATTTATGCGCTTGTCTCGTGCTCTGCCCACTAACCAAGGAAGAACAGTAAAAAAAAGTATTTGCCTCTCGCTCAGAGATCTAGTTGGTCTGATGAAAAAAAAAAAAACAGCTTCATCATCAGTTATAGTAACGCGCCGCATTTTTTGGCAGTAACGGTAACGGCGTTATTAAGATGAGAAGAGTAATCAATTAGATTACTCGTTACTGGAAAAAGTAATGCCGTTAGTAACGCCGTTATTTATAACGCCGTTATTCCCATCACTGCTTGGTTATTTTCCCTCTCGCCTACCATAACAAATAAGTTTAAAGGAAAATCTTATACAAAAGATTTAATTCTGCCATCATTTCTTAAACTATTTTTTACATATTGTCTCATCCATACAATTAACATGAATGGTAAAGAGACCTGGCAAGATCCAAAAAATTATGAAAAAGTATCTAAGCAACTTGCAAAAATAGTCTGTATGATGAGGCTGACTGCAAAAGGAAGTCAATCCCATTGACTTCCCATGTTAAATTGTCCAACTTTACAGCAGAAAAACATGTTTACAGCCTGGTGCAAAAAAAAATATTTCGATCTAAATAGCAAATTTTGCCCTTCATGACAACTGTGAGGGGGGTGAATGTTTTTACAACTCATCCGTTTAAATTATATTAAGACTTAAAGTTCTGCATAATTAAGGGCGTGGTCACTTGAGTGACAGGTGGATTGCCGCTGCTGACACTGCCGTCACGCTAAGTGGGCGTGGCTTCAGCAAATAGCTCCCGCCTTTTTGCCCGTTTTTGATTGTCTGGGAGAGTGAGGCGATGACGGGCTGCCAAGATGGCGACGGCACGCTCTGCACACTTTAGGCTTTAAAAACACACTTCAGGAGTCTACGGGTGACGTCACAGACCCCACGTCCATGTTTTTATACAGTCTACCCTCAAAATCGACAAAACAAACATCTTTAGTATTTTGATTTATTTTTAATATACTGGTCTTTTGGAATCAACAGTATCCATGCACGTAATAAATGTACATAAAACAGCAGCTTTTCTAGGATTCATGCAATTTTAAGCAACCCATACTTCTCAGTTCGGAAAATACTTCTGTAAAAATTTGAAAGAATCACGTTTCAGAGTATAACAATATTCATTTCTGAGTGTGAGTGGGGGAATCCCTGGATCTTTATATGCCAATAACATTTGCTATAAATCACAAAATTAACAGACTTTAATAACCAACACATAACCAGATGAAAAAGCCCTACCCAAAATGCCTTAATGACTCACACATTGAATTAGAAATAGCAATATAGCATTAGGAAATGACTCACAGATAATTGCATAAAATGGTATACAATTACAAGACAAGTGTCAAGGAAACTCCCTTCTTAAATTACAGGGGTAGCCACCTCTGTCAGCATGTGCTGGAAATACTGAAGCATCACTTGATCTCTGAACTGATTCAGTATTCTTTATTTAAAAGTAAGGCTCATCCTCCATATAACATAATGCTTAATACATGGTACATCTGTCATTCAAATACTCTGCTTAGCAAAGGCCACAATGGTCAAAGTAATTACCTGAATGTATTTGTCTTCCATTTAGTGTGCATGTATGTGTATGACACGGTCAATAGGGAAGAGCCGTCTAACTCTATGGCTTGGCCAGCCTACTATCCCTGCTTAAAAACATTTTGTGAAATACAGTTTAAATAGATGCACATGCATACAGTAGGTTTTTTCCAAACAATCACACCTGCACTTATTCTGACAAAAGTTTCCCTAGAGAGTCTTTGCTGTCAAATAGATTCTCCTCCAAAGGCTCTTATAAAGACACACTTATACTCTGTTTTATAACTGACATCCAAAGCAATCAGCAGCAGAGCGTCTCATTAGATTCCCAGCAGTAGATAATATGTTACAGCGGAGCAGGCAGAGCGCTATGGAAGTGTGTCTGTGGGGGGGTGGGGGAGTTACTTACAGCCGTCATATATGTCTGTGGGGATATGCACAGCTGTATGGTTGTAGGAGGTGAGGCGGTTTTTGAATGACGGGTCTTCCTTAAATTCAGGTCTGATCCGGTTTTTTCTTCCTTCTGTTTCATTGGCTTCAAGCTGGAAGAGAAACAACAACAATCAGCTCTGGTATTGTACATATCTCCAGTAAATCCAGTTATGAACTTTCTGTTCATCAAAAAATGTATCAAGGTTTCAACTAAATATAATTAGAATCACTAAATCAGCATATATATATATATATATATATATATATATATATATATATATATATATATATATATATGTGTGTGTGTGTGTGTGTTTGTGTGTGTGTGTGTGTGTGTGTGTGTGTGTGTATATATATTACACAAAATTTTCTATCAAATAAATGTAACTTTGATGAGTGACTTCTTTCAAATTTTGAATGGTATATGTACAGAAAAATCTGTCCTTTCTGATGGATAAAAAAACAAACAAACAAAAAAAATGTGTTTTACACAGACTCATCCTAATTGGCAGCTGGGATGTATGGCACACAGCAAGTGTGTATCCGCCAGCTGAGTCTGCATTAGCTGAGAAGATATATTCTCATCATATCTTGACTGCCTGAAATAACTCACACATAAGCTCACTAATGCATGATCATAACCGGACAGAAGAGCTCATGTTATTCATGTTTGATGTAGTATCTGCACACACAAAAAAACAGACTGTCTGTGTGCTGTAGAGTCTTGAATTGTTTACTCACATTATCCTTGGCATTATAGTAAACTATATCATCTTCCTGCAGAGAAAAAGAAAAAAAAATAATAATTAAAAAGAAAGGAACATTTTTCAGGTTTATAAAGGGATATAAAAGCACCATTAAGATATGTGTTCTCAGAGGTACAATTTTTTTGTAGCTTATGCACAACCTATTTTCTATTATAGGGTTCAAACCTGAAACCTTTTGGTTACCAGCCCAGATCTTAAAACACGTACAGTATGCCTGTGATATGTCCTCATAAAACCTCCCCATCATGTGAATCATACAGTGGAAGTATCACTGTACTAAGCCAACTATGCATACAGCATGTGTTCCACAGATCTGAACTTTCATACATTTGCTTTGTAGCAAGTGGGAAATATATTAAGGCGATCTAAAGAAAGCCTGGTCTTGCAGCAAGTGGTCATGATGACCAGCTGATGTTCAACTGCTCTGGGCCATCAGTGCTGTCGGGGTCAGGCATTTTTGAACATTCACAGCATATGGTGGGTCTGTGTGTGTGTGTGTGTGTGTGTGTGTGTGTGTGCCTACAGTAAAAATAAATCCGTGGAAGAAATGCAGAATGTGTATTCAGTGAAATCAAATCTTCAGACATCACCACGGAGTGAAATAAGATCCATTAAGCTGCAACACATTCCCCCACTTAAACACAACACACAGAGGAAAAACACTGTGGTCAATGGTACAATCAGATTATTTATTCATCACTTTATTCACTTGTTTGCATTTAATTGAAATACTCTTGATTTCATTTAACCGATTTAATTTAACTAAACAAAAAGGTCTAACACACCAAAGCATTTAGCAGTGAAACCGAGCGGAGGTATTATCAATTTCAATAGCATCTCCTGCCAGAGGTCTTCATTTGGAATGATCTATATAAAAATCTGCATAACACTTCAGAATTTATTCTTGTGATCAAGTAAGCAATCTACTATTCTGCCTAAAATAAAAATTAATGTGCAGGATGTAAACTGATACTTTTATTATTAATATTATTATTATTATTTTATGAATACAACTGTTAAAGTAATAGTCTGCCTGAATAATGCAAAATCTGTCATTGTAGAAAAAAAAAAAAAAAAAGAATTTCTCAAAATATTTTATTTTATGCTCCATAGAAGGGGGGGGGGCATACAGGTTTGGAACAATATGCGGGTAAGTGAATAATGACATTTATGAAATTTAGATTTTGAATTTTTGGGTGAAAAAAAAAAAAACATTCTAAAACAAATATGTCGGTGGACATTGATGCGAGAGGACAGTAGAGTGATGTTTTCTCTGGATGAAGCGTTATTATGGATTGTGGACTCATATTTTGGCCAGAAATTGTGATTTAAATAGCAACTTTTCACTTTTGTGTGTGAACTATCCCTTTAAGTCTGGATATGCAATCTCATTGGCTGAAAGGTCACACAGAACCATGCTGTTAGACCACCATAGTTGCATGATAAGTCACTTGTGAGTAGAGATGGTTGACTAGTCATCTAGCAGCCAGCTAGCTAGTCGATTAGGGGAGTTGGCCAGTTAGTGTTAATATTTTTGGCAGCAGTGTTTTAATGAGCATGTTGACAGTGTGCTGTTACACAGCTGCACTGTAAAATTCTCCACTGGAAAAGTCTTTAAATTCATGCCCTTTAAAGCACCACTAGATGCACTAATACAGACCTCTTTGGCCTTTGCATTGCCGCATTACAGCATTGAATCTCGTGATGTTTTTGAGCATTTCAATTTAAAAAAAGTCAAACTTTAAAAAGTTCTATCTCTTTTTGAAAGCAAAAATGGGTCTTATGTAAACAGTACCCAAGAAATGTGGGATGCATGGCAGATTTTAATTTCAATGTACTTTTATATTATAGTATTTGGATACTCATGGTGATACAGGAGTAATTCCAAATCTGCATTCATTCCAAATCTATATACTTTTTTTTTTCTATGCAACACATAATGTTGAAAAAATGTCTGTATTTTTTGTATAAATAGAAGAAAAAAATTCTTCTTTTGTTTTGGTTTGGAACAGTATGAGGGTGAGTAAATCATGACATAATTTCCATTATCCCTTTAACATCTTTTCTTCTAACGCCACTTTATGTCCTTGTAAAAGGGCAATAAAAAACACCTGGATTGAATTGATTTGAAATGTTAAGTCAAAGAGAATAATTGAATATGCACCTTGCAAATGTTCCGTGTAGAAGTACTTACTTCAAATTCATCTTTCCATTGATGCTCCATTTGGAAATTCTCAGCTGCGGTTGCCAAAGTCTATAAAAAGAAAAAGAGGTAAAAAAATCATTTGAATTAGTTAAGCACTGCATCAACATTTTTGTGATGATGATCAAAACTCTGATAATAAGAAATTAAATGTTTACTGTAAAGCTGTATTATCTGGCCCTACTAGATATGTATAGTTCACTTTTTTTCCATCACAATATAAAAAATAAAAAGACTCAAAAAATTTTCTAGCAGCCTTGGTTCTTGCCCAAAAGGTGACACCAAACAAAAAATGCGGGCAAGAGATTTGACAGGACGGTGGGTTCTGTTTAAGAAAAGGGCAGAACAGAGCAAAAACAGAACGAACATTCAGGTCTTTGTTCTGTCACCCGGAGCTCTCAGCAGCTCAACCCCCGCAACACACTCAGTCTGAGAGTCTTCCCAGAAGGAAATGGTACTGTAACATGATGTGACATTTCAAGAACAAGGACGAGGATTCATGAGTTCTCAATCTTTGATACGTACAATATTTCCGAATATATGCTGGGATTTCTACAACTCGGACACAACAGAATTAATTCTGGTGCTTCTGTCAGTTACACACATGGTTAACCTAAATCAGCAAATGCATAACTAAAGAGAAAAAATATCAGTCTCAATGCTGTGCAGAATATACAGAGTCTTTGAGAAGATCTAAATGACTAAATTCTTCAGCATCAACACACTTTTCTAAGTTACAATGTAGTAATATTAATCACTTACAATAGTGTTTAATATTACACTGCAGCCCCACTAGCTACTAACTCTTAACAGATTCATTTATTTTTTATTCAGTTATTTAAATGAGCAATTATCAATGTTGTATTTAGTGTAAACATATCTGAGTTCATTGCTTTTAGTAGTAAGTTTGACTGTATTTTAGCCATTTTAAATAATGAGCAGCTTATAAGGTTTAAGTAACTTTGTTAAATTAAAACGGCCATATCCTACATGTCTTCATGTAATTTAGTTTAACATTGCCATTTTCACCACTTATACCACCCTTAGAAGTAACCAGGCCATGTCAGGGAAAAATAGATAAAGATGGCTTAAAAAATAAAATAAAATAAACAAATAAAACTATTATAAATTAAAATAATTTGTTTATTTTAAATGCATTGGTAAAATAAATATAATTATTAATTTATTTATAAACACAAAAATAAAAACTATTTACTATACATAAATAAAATTATTTTTCTTTCAAAATATTATATATATATATATATATATATATATATATATATAATTTTCTTTTTTTTTTTTTTTTTTTACAGGGCAGGCTGGGTTTCTAAATACTGAACAAGTGTCAATATGTAAACACAGACAGTCATGTGCTAATACGCTCATTGTTGTGATATTCAAATTTATTAACCAGATGTTTCTGCAACTTAGTTTCAATTAATGGTCTGGTTAGACAAGGGAGGAAGCTTCGGCTAGCGAACTTTAAAGAGCCTGTCTACATAATACATCAAACTCTTATTTCAAAAGAGCAAAGAAAATGATATGACAAGAAGATGGAATCATATGAGCCTTATTCGCTTTAAAGGTTTCCTGGTTTGGAGCTTAGCTAAAGCTGATGTTTAGTAATGTGAGCTTCCCAACCCAGCATTTGCCTTAAATAAACAGATCCATCAAACCTCAAAACCTGCCAACTAACACAGATACCTGAGATCAAGATATTCTCTCAATAAAGCCATCGCTGCTCTGAAATCCAACCCTTCCTCTACAACTTTGTGTAATTATGCAATGCCCCACTTTTGAACCCCGAAAAGTTGTGTAATTTTGTAAGACAGCAAATGTGAGTTTGTAAGGTGGGAGCTAACGACTGCATTTCAGAATCAACTCATTCCAGTCTGCAACACCTCTCACAGTTTTGTCAAAAAACTTACAATGACACCCACCATCGAGGGGGGAAAAAAAGCACATCAGCCTTTCTATCCAGCCACTATGGATGCTGTTCTTATAAACAGATGGACACTCACACACATTATTAGACACTCTAGAGCTGGAAGTCTGGGCTGAGATCCAGCAGTCTCTGCACCTCCTCTGCACAGTCTGGGAGAAACTAAAAATACACTGTTTCACACTCCAGCACGTACACATTTAACACATGCACCCAGGACTTGTTATGCAGGATATGTAAGACTGCGTTCAGTTTAAACGTACTCTTAAAATACGGCAGCAAAATCAGAGAAATGCAAAACAGCAAGTCACTCGTCCTCGTACAATCGCACTACATTTATAACACACCGTCAGCGTGGCAACAAGTCAATTTATATCTATGCGTCATTGACAGCATGCTGCTGCCATAACAACCGTTTCCAGGAGAGACTCATTAGTGGCCTCTGGTCATTACAGGTCCTCAAGGAGAAAAGGTTCATGGGGTTCATAATGGAAACTAACACTGAAGTATTTCTGCTGCTCGTTATAGAGAATAATCAATTACGTACAATAGAGATAATGAAAGATGGAGGATGAGAGTTCCATTCATTCAGATGTTTCCTGGCAAAAAGTAAAGGTAGGCAAAGGTTGAGAGTTGAACTGATATGAACTGTAATTTCTGCAGCCACTCAGCAAGAAGACATCATCTTCAGATGACAACTAGGCAATGTAATGAGTAAAAACAACACTGAGACACCCATTACTGCAGGTAACATGCAAACGCTATCAATAAAAGAAGGGGAGAAAAAAGAAAAAGAAAAACAACAGAAAAAAAGGAAAAGGATAAAAAAAGTTAAAAATAAATTATTTCTATCAAAACAAAAACTGTAATGGCCCCAATTGTTCCCGGGTCGCTAGATTTTGCACTTTCACAATGCCAGTGATGACCCGGGATATGTGCGTGCTTTCACACACAACCCTTGAAGATCCCGTAACGACACGTGACATCAGCGTGTGACGTGTAATGTACGAGTCGAAAACATTAGGCACGTTATACTTTCACTGAAGCAAGCAAACGATCTCTGCGTCAGCGCGGAAAGTGAGGAAATAACTGATCTCTGCTTCATTACAGTTTGCACATATTTTTTTGTCGCGAACGTTGATCTAACTTCAAAACAGCCGGTAAAAGAGTTGCATCATCACTTCGACACGGAATTAGATCTGGCTTTTTTTCACACAGCGCTCGTCCCGGGTCGAACCCCGCAATGTTACTATGTCCCCAACCCGGGTTCAATGCGGAAGTCAATCCCGGGACGTGGTTGCTTTCACACAGAAGGCGACCCGGCAATGTTCCGGCAATATGACAGGTCCAACGTGCAGTGTGAAAGGGGCTCAGAGGACATAAATCATGTGACAAAATTTTAGATTTCTAAGCAAGCACTGAATGGAGCACCCATTAAAAGATGTTCAGCTAATTGGAACCGCTATAGGGTGTTAGGTGAACTCGATTCAACAGTAGGACTGAATTGTCCATGACAACGGTTCTAGTGGTGTTGGCAAAGTGTTATAAGAACTAACGCATTCAGTAAATCATGACCTTTGTGTATAGGTGTGTAGAACTGACAGTCCCAGTAATAAACTACAGCCGTTCCTGCTACTTCACTCCCCTCCAATTCATCAAGCTGATTACAGTAACCACAGTGGAGCAAGTCAATACCCTCACAGGACGTCCATCAATAGCTTTACTCCACTTTAATCTAGCCATACCGGAGAGAGAGTGTGGAGGGTGGGGGTTGAGCGAAAGCAAAAGCATTTCATTATAGATGAGTGAGTGTCACAAAGGTGCTCACTGGAATATCTTGCGAATCTCATGTGAAACACTGCATGCATATAATGTCCTGATGTGGTAAAACTCTGTTATAAAATTCACTTTTATGGATCTGAACAAGCTCGGAACAATTTTGCTATAGATATGAATGATACCTCAATTCATGATGCTTATTAAAGGGATAGTTCACCCAAACCTGTCCAAACCTGAATGAGTTTCATTCTACTGCTTCTTCAAAAAAAAAAGGGGGGGGGGTATTTTGAAGAATGTGAGTAATAAAACAGTTGCTGGTCCCCACTGACTTTCACAGCATGGAAGAAAATATTATGGAAGTGAATGGGGACCAGAAACAATGTGGTTACCCACAATCTTCAAAATATCCTCTTAGATGATTAGCAGAAGAAAGAAATTCACTTGAGTGTGAGTAAATGAATGCAAAATTCATTTTTGGGTGAACTATCACTTTAAGTAGAGGTGTGATGTTAGACTGGTTATGGTTTCCAACTGGAAGATGATAAAAGACGTGAAAATCAATCTGACTTGCATTGAAGGAGGGACCTGAGCTATATCTAGAGACCAGAATATCAAAGACATGAGGGTAGACTCTTTTAACTGGAGCCAGTAAGTAACCACCCTGAACACCCTAGCAACAGCATAGCAACACACTAACAACTACACAGAGCACCTTAGCAACCACCCTCAAATCACCTTTGAAAGCAGCACGTTTTGTACACCGTCGTCTTCTGAAGACTTTAATTAAAATTTCCTCTTTTTTTGAGTGTTTGGTTTCCTGTGTCTTTGAAGTTTTTTAAAAATGGTCACATAGGAAAACTAGACATGCATTTCAAGTAGAACACATCAGTGCTTGCAGCACAGAAAATCAATAAGGTAACTATTTAGTCATAGTTCAAAACTTTAAAGTAAATGCAAATATAGATAGAAGAGGGAGAAAGAAATATCGGTAATAGTTGGTAATGCAGTCCTTGGGTGGAAAAAAAAAGCACAGACTACAATTTAGTATGCAAGTATCACCAGGAATTCAACTAAAATGACATTCTGAAAGTGTCAATCAGAAATGTACAAACTTTATTATTTTGTACAAAATGTATTTTTCAGTGACCACTGCTAATACCAATAATTCGATGGCAGGGTAGAAGATGTTTTTAAAAACCGACAAAAATATAGATTTATAGGACAGTGCTATGTTAACTGAAGCTAAAACTATTACAAATCTTTGTAAAATCTAAATATCAGAAAAAATTAAGCTTTAAAGAAAGAAAGAAAGAAAGAAAGAATGTCCCCTTGACAAATAAATAAAATAAGTAGTGGAAATATACTATATATATATATATATATATATATATATATATATATATATATATATATATATATATATATATATATATATATTATTATTATTATTATTATTATTATTATTATTATACTTCAGTGCCTAGAGTTTGAGTACATTCAATTGTGAATTGCATGCAAAAAAAAAAAAAAAAAAAAAAAAAATTGTAAAGCAGGAAATTAATCAAATATGCTATTTTAGTACATTGGTGCTTTAAAACACTGTAACAACAGGGAATACACAAAGTCAGACATGCCTTTCGAACTAGTTTGCTCTTTGTGATTTAGGCTGATCTTTGCTCATGCTAAACCAGAGACGGCTCAGGTCCTGTCCATTTGGAATAAAGGGATTTTGATGGGACTGTAAACCACAGCATCACATAAAGGTGAAACAAATACATCTCTGAATGAGAAGAGAGAGAAGGAGATAGAGAAGGAACTCACCACTACTATACTATCACTCCCATCAACCCTGGATTATTCTATACACATGACAAAAGAACAAATGACACTCAGAGGCCTGAGATCACACGGATGCATTCATCTTTTTTTGTGATTTACATTAAGCTTCTCATTTGCTTCCAGAAAGCAAAGCTACCTGCTGCACAAATACTCAGCGCAACTGACAGCCTCATTTATTCTGCACGCATCCTGAAAACCAGCAACAAACACGATGCTTTTTCTTCAGTGCATCCCGATAAGAATATAGCAAAAACTATCTAAAGTTCACCTTCCTGTCACCTGAATGCACTCCGGTGACCTTACAGTACAGTTGGTCAATTATTCCAAAACAAAGACCCAGACAGACCGCAACGTGACACAGGCTATAAACTAAGCAAGGCCAAAGGTATATTGCTTTCTAATGGGAAACTTTGGCTGAGAGTCGTCATTGAGTTACAGCAGTCATTCATAAATCCTGTTTGGGGCTGCTCTCCTGGGCAGTGGTGAGTTTCATAAATGATTCAAGATCTGATGTGCACGTCTATTCACAGATGAAGATGTCCTCTGCCCTGTGGTGATGGACTGCAGCGTCAAACCCCCACACTAATATGGAGCACTGCCATGGCAGATGTTTAGGCAAGGACATTCAGTTGTAATTATTTGCAAAAATAAAACAAGCTTTTAAATTAAGTAAAGTGATGGGAAAAAAAACTCATAAATAAAAAACAAATGTATTATAATATTTGTACAAAATAATAATAATAATATACTATTATTATTATTTATTTAGCTTCAAAATATGCATTGTTTTTAATACAATTATTATTGTAAAAAAAACTAAATTGATACTATAAATGGCAATAAATAAATACATATAGTACATAAACTTACTTTGTATATTTTTTATCAATGCTAGATTTAGTAATTCATCTTCAAAGTCTGAATCAAATATATATTTGTTTTATTATTTAAACTGACAGTTTAAATTCAAGGGCAGTAAACCCTCCTCAGAAAACTTCATAGCAACAACCTGGCAACCACACAAACAGCACAATATCAGTGCATCACAGTCTGAGTAACTTCTCCATGTCATTTAATTTATTAAGACAGCTTTTTGAAGTCTAATGAAGTCTGTGTGCATGCCGGATTAACACACGAATTGGGCGAAAGCAGCACGAGAAGAAGTGTTATGATAGGATTATCCACTACTGTCAACTAAAGATTCTTTAACAATTGCAAATGGAATATTCAAATAACCTGGCAATCCAGAGATGGCAGTTGATTATGGTGATGGAAGTCGGTAGAAAGGTGACTTTAATAATGCAGATACTCCCTGGGGATACTCAGGCTGACAATAATGTTGCATTCATGACTGGATCGAAACACTGAAACACTGCTTTTCTTTTCCCCCAGAGGAGATGAGAGGAACGATCCAATTACCTCCAAGACATTACGTCTGGTTCCATTATTTAAGGGGCATAATCGTTAAACACGGCAGCCAACATTAGGCAGATGGTTTAGTGTGACGCCTGATTGGAGAAATCCCTTGGCCAATAATAACATGGACACAGATAACAGGTCCTAATCTACTATCATGCAATTTTATGGTTGATATTTTATCTACCTATTATTTTCCTTGGCTTCAGGTACATTACCAGTACATTACCCTAAACCTCCAAAAGTTAACAAAAAAAAAATAAAAAACTGTTTCGAGGACACACTCCATGAAAAGTTTCCCGGGAGCTATACAGTGCACAGTTCATTTCCCAAGCTCTCAATGCCGTGCAGCGTAATCGCATCTGTTCGGGGAGAAGTGTTTGATGCATATGGATGTAGAGGAGCTCAGACAGCTGCGACTCAGAAGCAAACAGAGTGTGCCGAGCATCCATCGCTCTTGCCCTGCCCTCATCAGTGGGCCTCCGGCTACCTTCACACACATGCCGTTATCGACAGCCCCCTCGCTAATGAAGAAGCCCATAGGCTAGAGCAAAGAGACAGATACGTCCCTCTAGTCCAACTCGCCTGAAAATCAATGAGCCATTTACAACAGCCTGCATCCTGTGACACCACACACCAATTTACAACCAGGGATATTAAGCCATGTAAAACAATGACCAATAAATAAATGAATGTATTTGTCCTTAATCAGTATTTTAGTCTAAACAACTTACACCTATAAAACACATAAACAACATCGAATAATCAAATAAATAATTGTTAATAAATCTAATAAATTAATAATAATTAAATAATCAAATAAAGATGAAATCAAACAAATACACACACACACACACACACACACATTTACATATACATATATAAATATATATATATATATATATATATGAGAGGTGTCAAGTAACGAAGTACAAATATTCGTTACCTTACTTAAGTGGAAATTTTGGGTATCTATACTTTACTTGAGAAAACTTTAGCCCAATTTGGCAACACTGCATCCATCATTTAGTTGGGAATTTCCAAGCCGCTGTCACCTACACCTGACCTTGTTGCCGCTTTTTCCTTGATTTTGCGGCACGGTTTCTTAAAAAATGCGATGGAATATGCAGGATATTTTTGCAATTTTATGTGATGAAATTGCGTGAACTTGCAAAAACTGCGGTTTGATGAAAAAGAGAAAAAAAAGTGATTCCCCCAACACCTTTTTCTCACTAGGCTACTACCTTAATGTAAAGAGCAATTTTTTATTGCTTCCTATGATAAGCGAGCATACTAAATCACAGAATATTTAAGTTGCAATCTCTTACTGCAACGTAAATTATTTGACATACTACTAATATAATTACAACTGTAAGTTTTTGGTACTGTTCTGTAACAAAAAAGTGCAATCTTACAACTGTAAAGTTGCATCAACTTCTGAATGAAACTACAACAGTGTTAGTAGCCTAGTGAGAAGGGGGTGTTGGGGGTATCACCTTTTTTTCTCTATTTCATCAAACCGCAGTTTTCGCAAGTTCTCACAATATAATTTGGCTGCACTGTCATGTAACAGATTGGGAAACTGCTTCGCACGTTCTTTTGCGCTTATTTTTGTTGGCAAATAAGAATGATTTGCGCGCTTCAAGTTTCACCCTTGTTTCACCGGTTTGCAGATAATGTTCACGTCACGTAATTATGTCACTTCATAAGTTTTTCAACTTTCTGCTAATATATATGTGAGTTTTTGGCAACGAAAATACAGGGATTATGAAATCATGCTAGCCCCGCATATTTTGCTTTCTGAAATCGGCAATTTATGCGGCAAAAGAGCGGCATATTTGAAAAATGCAACCCTGCATAAATATGCGGCCTTTGGCTGATTATGCATTAAATCAGGCGATCGCATAATCACGTTTTTCTGGAGGGACTGCCTTAACCCTGAATTCGCTAACAACGGTTTTGTTCGCCATTTCAAAGATTGCACCTATGAGTGGCTAACAGCTAGCACTGAGCACAACAAGTAATTTGTCCGTTTAATTTTTTTTTAATACAAGTAAAGGGACATGGAATGACAGACGCACAGACTTTATTTACAAGTGACAGGTGAGTGCTTAATTATTTGTCGAGTATTGATTCATGCTCATTGTTATGGAGGTGTGTGTGTGGTTTGATAATACTTTGGCATGGTGTGTGGATGTCCAGTATTTGTACAGTTCTGCTGCTGTGGGCGTGTCGTCATTTTAGAGTGACTTGAATGATCATAGTGAATCGTGTATTGATGGATTACTTTCACTGATCCATGTAGGGAAATGTATTCCGAATTTAACCCACCCCCATCTTGAAACAATAAACCTCTTTAAATTTATAAGAAGTACTACAATTGTATTCAATTTTGCTTTATTAAAAACATTTAATTGTGCTTTAAAGATATTAAGATATTTTACCAGAAAATAAGTCTAAAATACTGATGAAAAAATCAGTGAAGCAGACAAATAAAATAAAATAGAATTGTGTAAATGAATAAAAATAACAAATGAGATCTTTTTAATATCTCTCCGTTGTCGTTTTTTTTTTTTTTTTCTGAAATTAAGTCTAGATTTTGCCCCAAAGAAAAACACCACCTGCCAAAAAAAAAAAAAAAAAAAATAGTCAAGTCTGCAAAAGTCAGACATTTTAATATAAACAGGTATCATTATAGACCAAATAATGTGAGCTATGCCACATTAATTTTATAAAACCATACTCTTGCTGCCTATTAACAATGGTCAATATTTTTTTACTTTTCTATAATTTTATGACATAATTTCTTCATGAGTATCTATCATCCAACCATGCATCAAGACATAAACAGAAGGGGCTGAGATTTCTGAGATAAGAAAAAGAATCACAGAAAGAAAGACAGAACTAGTGTTGGTGGTTCAGACTTCAGACAGCATGTGTCTCAAGTGAAGCAGGCCGAGAATGCAAAGCATCCAATTTGGTGCATTGGCCAATAGAGACGAATCTGGGAGTATTAGAGTAGAGGATTTATGGGGCTGTCTGTGGCCTAACTGAGCTCTAGGGATAGATTCCCTCTTCCCAGTGGCCTTTCACAAAGGCCAGCACACACTGCTGGGCACAATAAAGATGAACCATCACCAACGGTTATTACTTGTTGTCGTGAGTGTGTACTCATTTATCTCATGATTGCAAATCACCACACACACGACCACCCACACACACACTCTCACTCTCACTTTCACTCAGTCACAACACTATAATTACAGCTC
Organism: Carassius gibelio; assembly: GCF_023724105.1. Lineage (NCBI taxonomy): Eukaryota > Metazoa > Chordata > Actinopteri > Cypriniformes > Cyprinidae > Carassius > Carassius gibelio. Next base: position 5,126,431 of record NC_068388.1, on the reverse strand, counting down.
AGACAAATCATGACAAAGTGACCCCAATACAGCATAACAAAGTCCATTCAATGATCGCTACTGAGGGATCATTCAAATAGTTGAATAGCAAGCATTAAAAGTGAAGTGTGTGATTTTTACTATAAAATAAACTGCAATATAATTTCTCCCATCCCGATATTATGTGCTGCGACAACTATAGCAGGTAAGTAATTTTATATTATAGGTTAACGTGCCTGAAAAGAGTTAACAATGGATATTTACAGTCATTTTGTCATAAAGACACTTAGAATCTACCCAACAATGACATTATGTGCTTGCCAGCTTCCAACTGGTCTTAGTTCAATTGCATTAATTTGCATAACTAATTCTCAATGTGCAGCTGTTCAAAAGATCAAGTTGGCAAAGATTTGTTTAATGTTTTAAGGTATCACCAAGACCGCATTTATTTGATCAAAAAGATAGTAAAAACAGTAATATTGTGAAAATGGTAAATATAGTGAAACTTATAGAGAGTTCACCAAAAAAAATGTAATTACCCCATTTACTCAACCTTAAGCCATCATACTGTATAGGTGTATATGACATTCTTCTTTCATACATTTTTATTTTTAAATGAACCATCCCCTATATGAATATATTTTAAAATGTAATTTATTTGTGTGACTGTGAATTATTTTTTGGCATCATTACTTCAGTCTTCATTGTCACGTGATCCTTCAAAAATCACTCTTATATGCTAATATTCATATGTAAATTATTATAACACATGAGTTGTAACGTGTCTTGTAGCGTTTTATTTATTCATTCATACTTTATTCATGGAACTTGAAAGCCACTGGTCATCATTCCCTTTCACTGCATGGAAAAGAGAAGTGTGAATATTTCATTTTTTGTGGCCTTTGGAAGCAAATAGGCCATACAGGTTGGAATAACATGAGAGTTAGTATATTATAACAATTTACATTTTTGGATGAACTGTTCCTTTAAGTTGGGAACACACACACATACAGGTGCATCTAAAAAAAAATTATATCATGAAAAAGGTATGTATTTTTTGTAATTTAATAAAAAAAGCAAACTTTCTTATATTTTTAGATTCATTGCACACAAACTGAAACATTTAAAGAGTTTTCCTTTAATTATGATGGTTCAGACTTACAGCTTAGGAAAATTAAAAATTCAGTATTTAAAAAAAAAATTTGAATTTCCATTTTGAACTTAATTAGTTTGATTGATTTGTTTTGTATAAATACTGGGTACCTCTTGGGCTAGTTTAGAAGATGCAACCACAATTATGGGAAAGACTAATGATTTGACAGTCATCCAGAAGACAATCATCAACGCCTTCCACAAGGAGGGTAAGCCACAGAAAGTCATTGCTGAAAGGGCTGGCTGTTCACAGAGTGCTGTATCAAAATATATTCATAGAAAGTTGACTGGAAGGAAAAAATGTGGTAGGAAAAGGTGCACCAGCACTAGGGATGGCCACAGCCTTGGAAAGATTGTCAGGAAAAGTTGATTCAAGAACTTGGGAGAGTTTTACAAGGAGTGGACTGAAGCCGGAGTCATCGCATCAAGAGTCACCACACTCAGAAGTCTTCAGGAAAAAGGCTACAGCTGTCACATTCCTAGAACCAAGCCACTCCTGAACCAGAAAAACTACAACAACAACAAAAGCATCAGAAGCATTTCACCTGGGGTAAGGAGATAAAGAACTGGACAGTTGCTCAGTGGTCCAAAGTCTTCTTTTCAAATGAAAGTAAATGTATCATTTCGTTTAGAAATCAAGGTCCGGATTAAGACAGTAGAGGCACAGAATCCAAGCTGCTTGAAGTCCAGTGTGAAGTTTCTGAAGTCAGTGGTGATTTGGGGAGCTGTGACGTCTGCTGGTGTTGGTCCATAGTGTTTAAATCAAGTCCAAAGTCAATTCAGCCATCTACCAGGAGATTTTGGAGCACTTTATGCTTACATCTGATTTATGGAGATGCTGATTTCATTTTGTAGCAGGACTTTAGCACCTGCCCACTGTGCAAAAAAACACTTGCAAGTGGTTTGCTGACCATGATATTACTGTGCTTGATTGGCGAGCCAACTCACCTAACCTGAACCTCACAGACAATCTATGGGGTATTGTGAAGAGGAAGATAAGTAACATCTGACAAACAATACAGAGGAGCTGAAGGCCCCTATCAAAGCAACCTGGAATTCAATAACGCCTCAGAAGTGCCACAGGCTGATCGCCTCCATGCGATGCCGCATTGAAGCAGTAATTTGTGCAAAAGGAGCCCAACCAAGTATTGAGTGCATAATTAACCCTTCTTTTGAGATCTTGAATATTTCTGTTTTGTAAATCTTTTTTTGATTGATCTTTGGGAAAATATTCAAATTTTCTGAGATACTGAAATTTTTATTTTCCTAAGCTGCAAATTATAACCATCAGAATAAAAAAAAAAACTCCTGAAATATTTCAGTTTGTGTGTGTGAAGAATGGGGAGGGGGACTGACGGGCTGTTTTGCCTTTATTTTGATTATTAAAATATAATTTGATTGTCCGCCGGTTCCCGCCTCCTTCTTCCCGATGATCATGTTTTATATTGTTACAGTGTGCAATGAATCTAGAATATAAGAGTTTTTTTTTTTTTTATTAAATTACAAAAAATGAACATTTCCATGATATTCAAATTTTTTAGATGCACCTGTACACACACCATCTTTAAATCAAATGTTAAATGTTTGAATACCTTTGAAATCCTTTATACAGGAATGAGTCCTTCCATAAAACAGCACAGATAAGCAGTCCAAGCCTGATAACATGTCAATTAAATGGGAATCTGATCTGTGAATTAACAACTCCATTAGAGAACAAAGTAAAATAGAAAAATAAACAACAAAATATAACGCAGATTTCACTGAGCTGTCAGGGCTTATTAAAAATCCTCAATACACAGCGTGCATTGATATGAAACTGCTGGTCGCTTGCAGAGACATCCGAACATGATCTTTTCAAGACAACCCCGTAGCCACGTACAACATATTTTTACGTAGCTGAGCTATGTTCAGCTATGCTGAGTATATCATCCTGTGCTGTTCAAGACTGCATTCTCTGTCAGCTTTTGCTTTGAAAAGAACTGTTGTGTGGCTCCGACGGTTGATTACATGTGTGTAATGCGAGTGAAAGTTCCTCTGGGCTGCTCCCGTTTGATGTGAGGATATTCACAGAAGGACGAAAGGCAGCATCTGCTCCAGACACAGATTCAGTAATCAAGCACACTCATTACAAGCCACAAACACACACACACACAAGGGTGCAAGCTGATGTCCCACACACACACACACACACATAACAAGATGAAACACCAATAAAACGAGAGACGATACGACTTATGTATATAACGCCACTGAAAATAGAGCAAACGGCACCAGATAAGTGGCGTCTGACAGACGTTAGATTACATAACCGATATCACAGTCTGGCAGATATGTGAAAACATCCAGATTTATGTTGGAGAGCACACATAGGCAGTGTTTGATTTTTATTTTCTCATCTTGAGTTCTTCTAAGCAAGAAAAATTTGATCTCATAACTCTATTGTCTCTTCTAGAAAGCAATTCGACTAACATCAATTAGACTAAATCAAATGGAGTCTACAAAAAAGAAAAAAAAAACTCAATATATAGGATATTTAAATGTCATAAACAGATTTATCCACAATTCAAAAAGTCAAAAATTCAAAGTCATATTGAATATTCCACTTTTAACTTCTAGAACAATTCTCCAAATATCCAGAAATTTTAAATACCAACATTAATTTTACATACCCTCAAATAAGTCATGCTATGTCTATTTAAATACATTTTAGGAGAAACATCAGAAGAAAAATTTACTAGAATAGAAAACACCATTTATAATTAGGATTTTTATTAATTAAATTTAATTTAATTGTAATTTTCTTTTAAAAAACATAAATTATCTTACTGACCCAAAACATTTAAATGGTAGTGTATTAACAAATTATCAACCCATGTCACTTCCAGTTTTCACCATCCTATCAACTTCAAAAGTAAGTCTTTCCCTGCTTTGTTTTTCTCATTGAATATGGGAGTATTCCAATAGTAAAGTTTCTAGTGTTCATGCATTAACATTAATCCACTTGGTTATGAATGCAATTTAGAATGCACCCTGTTGAATAATGCACCAGGAAATGTATCAAGAAACAAAACAACATACATTTTGATTTCATGCTGACTTTAATTCTTCCGAGCAGACAGAGCAACCTTTGAGCAATAAAAGTCTCCTCTGGGGGTGGACTTCATGCCATTTGTCTATAAGAAAGGACATATTTCGCCTAGAGGTGAGGGATCCCAATTTGAGATGGTGTCAGAAGGATCACACTTTAGCTGTGCTTAATGATCTGACAGAGAACAGGCAGATTGGGATGCATGCACACGGGGCAGAGAAATCATTTCAAGTGTCAAACGAAGACCATAAGCAAGAGACAATAGCTTTGCCCCAAGCCTTGCTTCAATCCTGCGTGTACAACTCTCTCCCACGTACACATATGAAGGTGATTTTATTCAGCTTGTAATTACTTTTCACATGGCTCTTATAAACAGTCAAACACAAAAATACATTAATAATTCAGTTTTTGAGAAGATCCACACCCAGCACTCATTATCCAAAATAAATAACACGGCCAGACTTAATAAACACCAACACAAGAACTGGAGGACAAAAGCCATATCGCTTAGATGTCACCGCTGGCACTGTAATAATTTCAATAAGATTAAACGGGTCAAGAACTGAGTATGATTCATTAACTGGGGTCATGTTAGAAAGAAAAAATTATATTTTGTGGAAAAAATAAAAGTATACCACCATTGACATTACCGTAATACAAAAAAGGCATTGTTATTATTGTCATTTGCAAAATATTTTGCATCACAACAAAAACCTTGATAATTAATAATTTTTTTACTGTGCTGCAGTTACAAATTACTACAAATGAGAATAAAATCTAGGAATGCGTATAGGGGCAGAACATTTCCAATAAATCTCCAGGAAACTTTCCAAAAAAAATCCTAAAAAAGTTTCAGAAATGTTCCACCCCTTTTCAACCATAATCAAATCATCATGGACAATGATAAATGCAATAAAGTAATTAATTTTGGGGGTAAATACGATAACTTTAAATGGCAAAATTACACACACACACACATATACAGTACATATATATATACACATACACATACAAACAAATTCATTTTATTATGCATAGATATATAGAGCTTTTGCTTTTGATTGCACAATTTACATGTATGTACTGTATACATATAAACATATTTACATATTTTTGGGGCGATGCCTTCTTTTTAATTTATGGAGAAATAATTGTTTTTAAGAGATGAATCCACATATCTGCTCATATATCAGGCTGGTACTTTTTATTACAACGTCATTCTCCTTTTTCTAGTAAAAGGGTGGAATTAAACTTCAAACAAATCATTATAAAACAGCTGAACATTGAATGCTTCTATTAGATAATTCTCTGATCTAGCTATCCATCCCCCTCTCACAAACCTCTCAAACAGCACAGGGACAACAATGATCTATTCTCAAACAAACGCCTCACATCTATTATAAATAGGAATATGAAGTGGGGTGAATTATTCACTATGATTTTCTGTAGATAACAATTAGGTGAAAAATTACAACTTCCACTGCATGACAAAATGGATATTTACTGGAGTGCAATGCCTAGAAGCAATCATTTCCACAGTAATTCTGCTTGGTCTCAGTACGATATTCAACATCGTCTCTTATGAGATCTGTTAACAGAAAAATATGGACAGAACTGTGAAAATCGGAACAGCCCCCACTACAGATTGGGGAAATGTAAGTCAATTAGGCGATGAACATTTCTACTTTGCAGGACCGAACAGACAAATATGTACAATCTAGAGAAAATTATTAAACAACCAAAAAAACTTCATCCCACAGATGGAACAAATGCCTTTTAATTAGGCAGTAAACATTTCAGTAGCTGGGAAAAGTTGGACTGTAGGCACGAGCAGCAAACAGTAACATATGATGGGGCGTCTGGTCTCAGTAAAGCATCCGAAATAATTTGAAGTCATGGGAATTATGGGATATACAGATGGTGGAGAGGATCCTTCCTGAGCCCAGCGTGCGACAGGACCCTGCGGCTCAGTACGGCCACTTAAGTGTACGACCTGCTGAGCACCAACATGCCCCAGGATGAGTGTAGCCGGCTGGAGGCTGGTTATCTCAGATACGGTGTTGATCAAGGGGAGGAGAGGGCTGTTTAATAATGCATGTCAAACCAGACAGAATCAAACACAGGGCTGAGACCGGACAAGTCTCAGACAACCAAGCCTTAGGATCGATTACCTTAGCCCCCTGCACGCACACATACAAATACAGTCACAGCTGAAAAGGATGATGGTTGTAACCTGGCTCTGATCCCTGTCTTACGATTTCAAATACAGTATGTGACACCACTAGTGAAAATGCTTCAACTTAGCAATTTTCTATTTAAAACAATGTTGTTGTTTTTTTGCATTATATTATATTATATTATATATATATATATATATATATATATATATATATATATATATATATATATATATATATATATATATATATATATATATATATATATAAGCTGAGATTTTTGAGATCTGATTGTTATTATTATTATTGTTGTTATTGTAATTGTAAATTATTCTAAATAAAAATTAACAGTATTGCAAATAACAATATTAAAATAAAATGTAATAATAATAATGTATTATTATTATTATTATTATTATTATTATTATTATTATGGCATTTTAAATTATTTTAAATAAAAATGAATAGTGTATGTTTAATATTAGTATTAATATAAATTCTGAATAATTACAAATAATAATAATAATAATAAGTACAAGAAGAACATTAATCATATGAATGTATTATTATTATTTTAATTGTAATTTAAAATTATTTTAAATGAAAATGTATAGTGTTTTTAATAATCAGATTAATATATATTCTAAATATTTTCAATCGATATAACAAATAAGAATAATCTATTTTTTATTAGATTAATCAACATTGTATTACTTTTATAGAATAATTTATAATGAAATAATAATCATAAATCTTTTTTTAAATTATTATAAATAAAAGAAATACAATGTCTTATTAATAATAATTTGTTGTTGTTGTTGCTGTTGTTATTATAAAGACAAATGCACAGATATTAACCACAGTTATGATTTCCACCTTTCCACACACCAGGAAAAGTCAAAGCTCGCTCCTGGTAAACAGTCACATACCTAACAAATAAAGACAACACAACACATGTGAGAGGCAGCAATTTATTTACACGCTGCAGAGCTATCTCTAGTGGCTGTTGACCTGTGATTATTAAAAACACACCATAATGAGGAAAAGAGCCTTAGAGCACGTGTGACACACAAGCATCCGTTCCCAAGCTTGAAACCAAGCTGTGCAGCGTTTCATCTACATTATCAAAGCAGATCACAGAAGTTGAAGCGGAGAAAGCTGAGGGTTTGTGTCTGTGTTTTCAGAGAGAGACAGATGCTAAAGTAGTCCTTTATTTAGTCAGCTGACGGGAGCTTTAGAGGAAGCTATGCCTCCGATTAAATATTTTTTTTAAATCACAAAAACAAACTGGAAAGGATTTTTGGGGAAAATAATAGATTTGCATTTCCTTAAGGAAATAGCAGTGGCTTGGAAGAAGAGAAATAATGGTGTTAAAGTTTTAGCCAAGATTAGATTCTAAGCTTTAGTTCTGTCAACGAAAAGCCGAATCAGAGCTCAGAATCTTGTCAGCTGTGCATGAGAATCAGCACAGAGCTTGACACCATCTTTGTAGTGTAAGGGCGAGTAAGGTTAAATAGATGCAAAAAAAATAAAATAAAAATGCATCTATGCAAATTAATGCAAAAGACAAATCACAATTCAGTACGCAAAATATAATAAAGTCATCACTGTCAGTTAGATTTCCAATGCCAAACATTCTACAGTAATGGGGAGTTGTTTAAGATTAATTGCAAAAAAAGAGAAGAAAAAAAAAATAAACAGCAACAAAACTAAGTAACTAAAACTGAACTAAAAAAAAATATTAATTGGTTATACTATTGATTAGTACTATTTTTTAAAGCACATAAAATTTAATAAATGACAATCAAATTAAAACTGAACAATATGAAGCTAATTAAAAAATATTAATACAAATATTTAACAAATATTACTTAAATAAAACACTTCTATCAAGATTTGATAGTCCACTAGGTGTAAACCTGAATGCTAATGAAAAGCAAGAGCATACATCTGATTTGAGATGTCATTCAAACACGAACAACACAGGGTGAATTACATGACAAAGTTTTTTACTCACCCTTTGCTTAATGACATCACAAAAAAATAAGAAAAAATATAAATAAAAGCAATCAATACTGTTCACACCAAAAGCCTTTATATACAGCTAAATACAGTAGCAAAACATCTCCTCATTAGTGTCTTAGCAAAGGACTTCCCTCTGGCATTTCCAAGAAAAAGAATCAATATCCAGTCTTGCAAAACCTCAAATGAAACCATCACTCCATCGGCCTGCGCTAATCTTCCTGTCCGTATATTTAAGGCAATAGTGTGACAAATTGTAAGGTAAAAGAAGATTTAAACTATTCTAGTGAAACATTTAAGTCAATGTTCTGGAGAGGACGAGAGCTGGGGGGATGAGAAACAAGAGCACAAGTGTCTTATTGAGACAGATGTGAGTGAAAGAGAGAGGAAATTCCCAAAGGTCTGTCTGTCTGTCACTAAAAGACGAGAGAACACCTGAGTAATGGGCTGAGAAGAACCGGTCCAAACATCCCTCTCCCTCTCCTGCCTCTCTGCAAAGACAACAACATTATTCACACAAACTAATACAATCATCGGCCGACAGCCTTGACCACTACTGAGACTTTCTCTGCATGCTAATGGACCCAGGGATAGACAAATCCCACACACATAAACACAGCAGCCATGCCAAACCCCTCCAGGTCTGCAGATTGGCATCAGTGAACCAGGGAAAGCCTGACAACATCTGCTGCAGCGGGTGCTGACAACCAGAATCTTTCAAAGGATGATAACAATTATAACCCGCAGGCATCCATCTTTCTGTGGCTGTGCCATCCAAAGGATATGCCAGCTGGCGTGTGCGCAGACACACATGTGAACAAGAGCACACACACATAATCATTGATGCTTAGATCAGATGCAGGTCAGTACGAGCTAGAAGAGGGTAGATGCAATTTTATTTTGCAGTCTATGGGGCATCTGTTCAACTCCAAACAACAAGCAACTCAACAAGCTTCCTAAAATTAGACCTACGACCAGGTTTACAAATCACAGCTGACTATCTATCTGTCTGTTTGAATATGTATTTTAAAAATCTGTATTTTATATGTGGGTATACAAAATATAAAAAATTAAAATTTTAATTTAAAAATAAAAAAAGATGAAAATGAATTTTCACTAACAAAACAAAGTTTATTACAGCTTAAAAAAGAAATATATATATATATATATATATATATATATATATATATATATATATATATATATATATATATATATATATATATATATATATATATATATATATATTTTTTTTTTTTTTTTTTTTTTTTTTTTTTTTCATACATTAGAATATGTTTTAATTAAAAAATTTCTGAGCATAAAATAATGATCATTAATTTTTACCATGATTTTTTTCAAGTAAATATTCAGTTACGCTGAATCTGGAACATTAAAGAAGACACTTCACTTGCATTCAATATGCTTTCTATACATATAAAATCACTTTTATACATGCAATTTCATGTGGACACCAAAATGGGACATCTCGTCTTTTACCCATAAATACACAAACTATTTATCCTATTCAATCATAAATTATTTATTTATATATGTGTATGTGTGTGTGAGAGAGATTCATATTTTATGTATTCTGTTATGTACTATGAATCACAGCGTTATATGATACACTTTTTAAAAGTTTTATGTTAACACATTTACATATCATGTAGATGTATATAATTTGATGCTTATGCAACAATAAACAAATAAATGAAGCAGGATGGTTTTACCTCTAGAGCTGTGGCTCGCTTCTTCAAAAAATCTTCTATATTCCGTGCCGCTGTTTCCACAAGCTGTGCCGCATTATTTGTTTTCAAAGTGAAATAATTCTGATTATCCATAAAGATCTGCCATAACGGAGAGAAAAAGACACTCATTAGGGCCTCTGGTAATAAAGTAATGAGATGACGGTTTACTGGTAATGGCTGTTTTGACAATTAAGCATGCATAACTCTCACTAATGATTTATTAGGGTGAATAGACATTAAAAAACACATCATTCAAGATGTATAGGAGAGTGTGTTTGCGTGGTAAAGTGTGAAGGCCATTGGATCTCTGACCTGTCTTAGATTATTCCCCGCGCTGGCTGTGTCTGCTAGAGAAACCAGCTCCTGCTGCAGCTGATCTACCCATTCTTTTATCCTGCAAACACAAGCACTCATATTAAAAATACAGTTACAATCTAAATATATACCTAGAGGGGTCAGAAAATATGAAGGAAAAACCTTAAAGTCTTAATCAAGTAACTAAACCACAGTCCTGAAGACAGCTACATATGTGAGTCAAATTGAAAGTAATTTGCAGTAAAAAAAAAAGTTACAGCAAATGTGATCTCATAACAGGTGCTTTTAAAATGCATGTTTTAAAAATAGTACGAAGCAGCTACAGACAACTAAATAGTCAGTTAGCACACTGCAAGCAAGTAGCCTACTCAAGATGAATAACCTGGTGAATGCACTAACAACCTGTCCTTCAGAGCAAACACAAGACGCTTAAAAACGAGTTTCCATCAGAAATGGCTTTAGGGATCACTTGTTGTGGTTTTATAAGTGCTGTGCTTACTTTGAAATTCGTGTGACCTTACCTGATGGTTTAAACTACACAAATCACTCATTTATTTGAGCAAGATTCCTTCCAAGACGTGGCACAAAAATTGATCAAGCAAGTCAAAACCGATAAATGCTCAATAAACTTGGACATTGCAAACATAGCAGATAGAGGACAGGAAAACATGAAAATTGCTCCTACCTGGAAACTATCAGCAAGCATATGCAAAATAAGAACATTTAGCAAGAACTTCAAAATAAAAGCAAAAAAAAAAAAAAAAAAATCTTATTTGTATAACTGTTCATCTTTTAAACTATAAATGGTTGTCTTCCTGCTATACATTAGGCAAAATTCTAGGAAGTCTCTGGTTCCAGTGACTGCTCCAAATGGTTATACAACATCCAATTAATATGAATAATTAATACTACTCTACAACCACATTTGAAAGGAAACTCCCTTTCTTTATGATATTCCATGATGTGCCTATATACACTGCAAGATGAAAAAGAGAGTGAATTCATGGACATCAGGATGAAGTCACATGTCTTTCATGGCCTCTGTGATCACAGATCTAAAATTACCAAAACCATGATGAGAAATTCAGGAGGTGTTTGTGAAGTGTGAAGTCCATCAGAGAACTATCTTATCATTAAGTTAGTATTAAGTAACATATCTTGAAGAAATGGATTTATGAACTGTGATCCTATTTGAAACACTAAATTGTTTTTATTTAATATTCATTTTATATTTTAGCGAAATATTTTTGAGGACATAAAAAAAGGTATTTCCTTCAAATTAAATGTTTCCTTTCCTTATAATTATTATTATTTTATTTATTTATTTATTTATTTATTTTTAAACATCAACTAATCAAATAAATGTTTCCACAAATATATTAAGCATCACAACTGTTTTCAACTTTGATAATAATGAAAAATTGTATGCCAAATCAGCAAATTAAAATTATTTCTAAAGGATCAAGACTGGTCTAATGGATACTGACAATTTTGCTTTCACAACACAAAAATAGGGAGGTGGAAAAAAATCATTTTTATATTAAAATAGAATACAGTTATTTTAAATTGTAATGATATTTCAAGTACATTACTGTTTTTGCTGTATTTTTGACAGAAAAACTGCAGCGTTAGTAAGCCTTTTTCTAAAAACATTATGCAGTGTATATTAAATCCTTTTTTTATCTTTACTTATTAAACATTCTCAGTCACTCTCACTCACTTATGCTGCACAGAAATATTCTGTAAAGCATTCTGCCCTCTCGTGTATTATTTTTGTGAGGGAACAAAAGACTGCTGTCTGCATAAAAGAAGCTGACTAGCAAATGTTCAGTGGTTTTGTGGTAGCAGAGGAGGCCAAGGACTTACTCTCTTTCCCAGAAGAACAAAAGCACACATATCCACACCAGCCATCCAAGTTTAATTCGTGAACCCAAACCTTCAATACTAGTATAATAGAACCCTCCGGTGCTCTCTGTATTGGGGCCAGAACCGAATTTGAACAGGGAAGTGAAAAAAGAATTCTGAATTAAATATAGGCTCCTCCATTCTTCTCCTCTAGCGCTCATTCTATTGTTCTGTCATGGACCTTTTTCCTCAGGGGCTGGAAAAACAGAGGCACAGATGTAGGTTGCAATGAGACAATCTGCTGGATGAGGTGCTTTCTAACGAGCAGCGGCTATGGACAGATATGGTTATAGCAGCACTTTTTTAAACTAAGTCTGCCAAGTCAAAATATCCTGTTTGCAAGAAGTTGCCTCCAGCAATGTAAAGTCCCACACTCTTTAAAAACCCCTGTAAATAAGCCATTACCAGTCAGACCTCCTTCACTCACAGGGCTTTGGCTGGCTCACAGGATGTTGAGTACACAGGATGTTCACTAGTAAACTTGCAACCACACATGTTGCCAGGTTTTATAGTGGAAAGAAATCTGTAAACTTTCTCACAACCGCCATGCTTCACTAATGTGCCCAAGTCTAAATGTCTAACAAAGTAATAGTTTACCCAAAAATGAAATTTTGCTGAAAATTTACTCACTGTCAGGTCATCCAAGATTTTGGTGAGTTTGTTTCTTAACTGGAACAGTTTAGGATAAATTTAGCATTGCATTATTTGCTTACCAATGGATCCTCTGCAAGTGAATGGGTGCCATCCAAAAGTCCAAAAAGCTGATAAAAACGTCACAATAATCCACAAGTAATGTACACGACTCCAATCCATCAGCGAATGTCTTCTGAAGCAAAAAGCTGATTGTTTGTAAGAAGCAACCATCATTACAGAGCTTTTATTTTAAACTGTCACTTCTGGTCAGAATATAGCCATAATCCATAATTACACTTTCTTGAAGTGAGATAGTCCATCCCCATGTTGTCCTTCCACTTCAAAATCCACACGAACTGTTTTAGAAAGTTTCCACTTGTAAAGTGTGCTTGATCTGAGCATTTTTCTCTCCTGATTCAGACCAGATGACTTTTTCATGGAGAAAGCAATATCATGGTAAGAGATCTCTAATTTTATCATTATGCATGTTAAAAACATCTCAATGATGGATTACAAACAATCAGCTTGCTGCTTCACAAGATGTTAATTTATGGACTAGAGGGATATGGATTATTTGTGGATTATTGTGATGTTTTTATCAGCTGTTTGGACTCTCATTTTGATGGCACCCATTCACTGCAGAGGATCCATTGCTGAGCAAGTGATGTAATGCTACATTTCTCCAAATCTGTTCCAACAAGGAAACAAACATTTAGCAAATTTTTATTTTAGGGTAACTATTCCTTTAACTTGAAGCCTGATGCAAAATGCATAACAGAAGTATCTACTGTAAAGTGTACAGCTAATTGCTTTAGATCTTTTAAGCATAATTATAATTTAAGTTCAATTATATTAGAGTACTTGCATTATTCTTGCTATGCATCAAAATGTTCTTGTTTTTTTATATCTTTAAAGGTGTAGCTATGATGTTGCAGTTATTCGTGAGAACACACAGTGGTGCATTTTGAGGGCATAATTAATGCAATAAGAATACTTTTATAATATATAATACATACAGGCCTCAAGTGAAGTGTTATCTAATTGTTCATGTATCTTTCAAGGAACATCCAACAGCGTTATCTTGAATTAAAAGGTATCTGTCTAGTACTGTATGTTAGATAAAAAGTCTAGTAAAAGAAACAGCCACAGTTCTTTACATGAATTCTGCTAAAAAGGTAATTTGTCTGTAATCATAATGAGTTTATTTTAGCAAATTTGTGCTTTCATTCACTTCCATTTGCAAGGTCCATTCAGAGATTTCCCTGCGCTCCTATAATACGCTATGTAATCCCTTTACAGGCTGAGGATTAGCGCTCATCTGACAGGGGATCACAACTTTGACTCTAAGCTTTTTTTTTCTTTTTAAAGAACTTGTGTAAACTTACACTATACAGTTGCTGCTAGGAACAATTAACGATTTTAGATCAGTGAACCACAAACCTATTTTTTAAGGGGGCACCAGTAGTCAGACTTGAGTCAGTTAGGGCACATAAAACAAAGCTATAATGCCACTAAACTTTTTGACATATCCTGTTATCCTTCTTGTTTAGTTCTCAGGGAATATATGAACTAAAAAAATATATATATATATATCTTAAATGTAACATAGGTCTGTCAAATACTATTCGAATGTTTGGGGTCAATAAGAAATTTTGAAAGAAGTATCTTATGCTCACTTAAGGCTGCAATTATTTGATCAAAAATACAACAAAACAGTAAAATATTATGACAAATTAAAATAGTGGTTTTCTGCTAAATATGTTTGAAAATGTAATTTATTCATGTGATGACAAAGCTGAATTTTCAGCATGTATTACTCAAGTATTCAGAGTCACACGATCCTTCAGAAATTATTCTAACATGCCGATTTTGGCCTGTTTGTCTGCAAAGCCTCTATTATAAATACTTAAATAAATAAATAAATTTAAAAAACACGTACCACAACTAATGAAATGAGGTTGAGTAAATAATATAATTTTTCTTTTTTGGGCCGAACTATTCCTTAATATGGTATATGTCTTTTATAACATATGCATTTGTGTGCTTCTAAATATACTGTTTATTACAGCATAACATATATCTTGTCCTCTCCACAGGAGAGTGGCATCCCTGTGTCATTAAGTGGACCAGTGTGGGACTTAGGGACAGGTGTCTCTGGCTGTCAGGAGGACAAAGTTACAGTGATCACCTGCATCATCTCTCTGTGGGAATTCTCCCTCAGTTCCCTTTCGAAAAAGTCTGTTTCTGCACTAATACTAGCAATCGAAAGAATCCAGAATAGCAGCTTGGATTATGTTGCTCCAAATTGAATGGATTAGTTATTGAGTACTCTTCACTTCCTTTACAAGTCTGAAACACAGATGGAAAGGGAAGCCAAAAGTGTTTTATTTGTTTGTTTGTTTGTTTTCTTTTGTCTTCATGTACATTTTTTCAAGAACAGAAATAAAAGTAATTGTGGAATGCAAAAATGCACTAAACTATAAACGGTGAAAAAGTATTTATCAAAAATTATTAAAGAATTAATCCAAAAACACAAAAAGGAAATATTTGTTGCACTGAAAAATATTTGGATATATACATCGATTTTTTGTGCTTTAGAATTAATAATTTACAGTATCTCTCACAACAAATAAAAATGGTTAAGTACATGATGTAAGTTAACATTAACCCTCAGGCCATCCAAGATGTACATGAGTTGGTTTCTTCATGGGAACAGATTTTGAGAAATTTAACATTACATCACTGCTCAACAATGGATCCTCTGCAGTGAATGGGTGCCATCAGAATGAGTCTAAACATCTGATAAAAACATCAAAATAATCCACAAATAATCCACACCAGTCCAGTATCTTGTGAAGTGATTTTTTTACTTCGCTGTACTTTTTTTTTTCTTTTTTTTTACTTTTCTGCTAATTTCTCTAATGATTCAGACAAGATGATTAATTACTGGTGAAAGCAATACTATGGATACAGGACTCACATTTTAGCCACAAACAGTAATTGCTTTTCACTTCACAAGATATTAATTGATGGACTGGAGTGGTGTGGATTACTTGTGGATTATTGTGATGCTTTTATCAGATGTTTGGCACTCATTCTGGAGAGTTTGTACAATTTAAACATTTTTTTTTTTTTTAGGTGAACTGTTCCTTTAAGTTTTTCCCCTGTATTTTAATTCACATTGTACTATTCTGCTCTAACCTTTTCAAGAAAACCTTTTCAACAACTGAAAATAACACAAAGGCATGTATTTTTTTCACATTATTTTAAAGCAATGCATTATTGATGTAAATTCTCAGAAATCTACCGGAAGGACCCATTTAACAAAAGCACATGTTATGCAGCACAATTACACCCTGGTTTTCTGGCCATTACAAATGTATCGCTCTACGTCAGTTCAGGCCACCCAAGAGGTTTATTTTTCCTGAACACATGTTCTAATGCAGAACAAACAGGTGGTCAAATCACGTCCAGCTTCTTACATTAATTTATTTCTTAATCTGTATCTTAAAGCATTGCATTAATGCTCTTCACACCATGCAATAAAACACATTGTGAGACCACAGTCACAATGTAAAAATACACAAATTCTGTCTATTACTGCATTTAGAAATGACTGTTTATAGATTTATAAAAGCGTGCAAAAAATATTTGGCATGTTAAGAACATATAGCATAGAAGAGACTGACAATTCCCTTGTTCTGCTGTCACAACCACCTGCTGAAACCATCACTTTTTAAGCAGCAGTGCAGACAAAAAGGGCAATTCTTCTCAGATGCATATATCCTGACACATGCTAACAACAGGAATACACCAACATATGCATATCTGGAGAATGGGCCTTCTGTATGAATTCACCATCGTTTAAACTTACTTTTCTCACAAGATACGTGTCTGTTAGTACTAGTTTAAATATCAGGTTAACAAAAGATTTGCCAGCTCAAACCAAACAATGCTTAACCATCTGTCAGGTCACAGCAGTATCTCACAAACATCATGTTTGCCATACATGGTAACAATGCACCTCTGTTTAATATTTTATGAGAATTATTTAAAGAGAAAATGAAATGGAAACCACATGAGGTAAAAGCTTTAATTTTATTTAACCTTTAAGATTAGTGTCAGTACTAAATTAAACATATTTACACAACACATTTACGAGATTAACAGATCATATCATTATTCACAGATTAAATAAAAAGAGAGCGATTAGCTGGAGAAACTTTGAAAACAGATCACCGAGTCAGTGATTCGATTTCAAGAACTGGACGAGTGAACGAATCATTCGTTTGAGCCAGTTCTTTTCAATCGGTTAAACCAGTTCACAAATTGTACTGATTCTTTTACGAATCATAGTTCAACTCCGACTCACCGATTCAGTCACACAGGTTCTCAAGAACACTAGAGGAGAAGATTATAATCAGAAGACTCGGGATATAGCTCACGAGTCACGTGGAACGCTTTTATGGTGTTTTTGGTTCTTTTGCTTGGATATAATCAGTCACAGTACGTAAAGACTGCAGTTCCAAACGTCACACAGGCTTGGAGCGTCCTGAAGAAGAGTGAATAATGACAGAATTGCCATTTTCGAGTGAATCATTCCATGACTTGATAACCCCTCCCCCAACCATTCAACATAATTCATAATATCGATTGTGAATTTGTTTGCTGTGTTATTAAACAACATTACATGTTAACACAACAACCAACAAAATGTATGTATTTTCCATTAGTTTACATGTTCGTTTCAGCGTTGGGACGTTACTGATATTATTTAGGCATGCAGGCGTCGACAATTATTGTTTATAATAAAACTATTTAAAACTAAACTAAATAAAGTGTACATATTGCATACGATGCGTTAAATTAAAGTTAAACCATACATAGGTAGGCTAAACAAATAGTTCAGTGTGTTGTACATCCAGCACGATTTAGCTACACACTCACAAAAAACTTACAATTACACTTGCGCACGTCCGAACAGATACACAGAGGCTGAATGAAAGAAAGAAAAACTGCATTTTAATCAACAGCTAAAACGCTGTCACGCTCTTCTTGCACAGACAACAACGTCAAAGTAGCTACAGTACTTACATGAGCGGACTGGGGAACTGCGATGGGCACGAGATATGAACAGTTGCGAAGAGGAACACCATCAGCACGGAGATTCTGAACGGATTCATGGTCATATCCGTTGATCTCGAGCGCACCATCATCTGTCAGTCCACACCAGTTACTTTTCTCCCGAAATATCACGTGTTGCTCTCCTGTCCTGCTGGATAATCTTATTATTTCCCGTCATCAGGTTAGAGACAGACGGGATCGGATTGGTGATGAGTGTCCTGTTGGATGGCTCTATATGCACCGTTTCATTTTACAAAAGCGCGTGTGTGGCTCTTCTGTGTGATCCTGCGCGCTCTCTGATCAAACTACTGACCCCATATAGAGGGGAGGGAGAGATCAATAGCCCAGAATCAGCGTCATTCTGCACCCACCTCTCTCTCTTGCCCTCTTATTGCAATATCCTGCTATCTTTCATCGGATCTTCGTGAAATGCAGTGGCGGTTCTACATTGAAATACACCCTGGGCGAGACCCCTTTCGAGCGCCCCCCCCCCCCCCCAACCACACACACACACAAAAAATAGCAAACAAAGTTCTGCACAAACAGCAATATTTTATTATAACAACTGTTTTCATATGATGTGAGATCATTGCATGCATGTTTCCAATTTGCCATTCCTGCACTTGTTAAATTGATGTTCCTCTTGGAAAACAATTTGCACCAGAAGCAAAAGAGGCTGTTGTTCTTAATTGAATAAATCAGCCAACTTCTTGCCATCTTTTCACCACTTACTAATGTTTTCTTAAAATATTAGTGGTGGCAACTTCTCCCATTACTCTCATTCCTACGGAAAACAAAGCCAGGTGGCACTTTACTTGGTCCTCTGTGAACCAGCTCAGTCCGAATCCTGTCAGTCAGATATGAGGGCCAGTGGGGCTCAGTGGGGGTTCAGCTCCAGGCATTTCTATCAGACAGCATATTGGCATATTACTCAAAACACATAGCAGTGAAAAAACACAGTCCTACTCATAAATATTAAAATTACATTAAATTGCAGTTGTCTTGTAGCCCACACACACACACATACACACACACACACGATATGCACACCTGAAAGCTCATGCTGGGTAGAAGTAGAGGCAAAGAGGTCTTCATCCTCAATATCAGATATTTGTGGAGACATATGTGTAGCGGAGGAGGTGGTTGGCTCATCCCGACCAGTGGCAGAGGATGCTCCAAAATATTTTAGAAGTGCCCCTGAAATTGCAATTTAACTGCATTTGAAATCAAAAGACCATAGGATAATGTTTTATAAAGCTAAAACAGCCTAGGGTCAAATTGAATCAAAACATAATAGAAGGGTTACATAAACATGCTCTTACACACTAAATGTCTGTCATTACACGCTATATCCTCCTAGACCCGGAAAAAAAAAAAAATATATTTATTTCATTTTTCCCCCATGTCATCACATTGTTTAGAGCATAGAAACAAATAGTAAAAAAAAAAATACAATGAAAAATCATATTTTATTCACATTATGCTATGGTCACTGGGACTTTAAATTATATGTATAGGCAAAAACAAAAACTTTTTGGGTTTCAGGATATTTTTCAACCAAAATTTGTATATCAATCTAACTTTCATGGAGGTGCCATTAGGTTACTGCCTCAAATTATACACATGACACACGTTTAGTTATGACTTGTAAAACTATATTTAGGAAACTATACTTAGCATACTGTGTAGCAAATAAAATGCTGTTGGTTATTTACGGGGCCTAATGTTAAACCAACTGATGGAAATGATAACTGAACTTTTAACAGTTTTATTGCAAAGCACAATATTATAAATTAGATCTCGTAATTGAGTTGAAACCAAATTATTGTTGTATAAGCATAGCAAGCATCATAGCAAAAAGGCTAACAAAGAGTTATACCCACCACCAATTAACATTAGCCCTTCATTCATGAAATGGATACTGTAATGATACAGAGACAATAGTTGCATACCTTAATCTTTTGCTCGTTTCTCCTCTTCTTCTTTTCTTTTTTTTCGAAATTGGGCACCTGGCTTTGACCTTTTCTTCTCCATCTCTGTTTATTTGGCACTCGACAATCAACAGATTTCCCATCCCCCCACCTGTCGCTCACGACCAGAAGTCAAGACTAAACCAATTCACCTTGATGACCGCATAATCGTTTTGTATTACCTAGTTTCATTTGCAGGAACTATAGGCCTGTATTATAACATTATGAATGAAATGTGCGTTATTTGGAAGAAAGTCGAGGTGTGTGACTGACTTTAGCCTATTATTAATTATATTACTAGTGTGGATCCCCCGTCCCCGTCCACCCCCGCCCTGTCCGTTCCATTTGAGAGAGACCCAGAGGTGAAATGTCGCACGCGCCTCTCGCCCCACTCCCTTACACTTCTCTCACAACACAAAGCTTCAATGGATATTTTAAGCAAGCAGGGGCGCCGGCAGCTGCAGGGAGCGCCAATTTGCCAATTCCACACACAGTGAAATGATATAAATGACGAAAAATCGCTTCGCGACACAGAGGATTTTTTTGTTTATCTGCTCGTGCTGCCGCCCCCAATGTGTCACGAAAAAATGACGCCCCGGGCGGCTGCCCGGTTCGCCCGTGCCTAAAACCGCTACTGGTGAAATGCAACCCTCTCAAGTCCCTCTCTCCTCCTTCTCCTCCTCCTCCTCCTCCTCCTCCTTCTCTTATGCTTCCTCAACACATAAGTAGCCCAACACCCTACTGAAATCAATTAAGAATGCGCACAAAAGTGCCGTGATACCCCCTGAAAGCCAAAAAAATATTGAGAAAGTGATTGGTGCATAAAAATAAACTGCAAATATTTGTTCAAAATATTTAGATTTTATAGTTATTTTACATAATACTTGTGGTTACACAACGTAGTCTATATAAATACATGTTATATTAATTTATAGTAGGTTTATTAACAAAATAATGCCATCTGCATGTAAACAAAAACAAAAAACTAAATCGATTATTCTATTATTTGATAGAATATTTATTTTAATACAAATTATATACATATAAAATATTTGCTACTACTACAACTACTACAACTAAAAATAATTATTATTAATATAATTATTATAAATATAAATTTATTACTATTATATTTATTATTATTATTATAATTATGACAATTAAAACAACGCCGCCTTCTACATGAAAATATAACATTTATTGTGTATACATATTGAAATGTTAATTATACACATTTTATATAATAAAATCATCATCATCATTATGAACATTAAAACGCCACCTTTATTCTATACGTAAAGTATTTCTTATATCTATAGCCTACATATTATAATATTAATATAAAATGTTTTATATATATATATATATTGTAATCCGTTTATATTAAATTATAAAACTAAAAACCAACGTAACTGCAAAGAACTATTTGATCAATTAGCCTATTGCCTTAAACACACTGCATTATTATGCATTATTTGCACCTGATCAATATCGAAGGCGCGCGGTAGCTTGTTTTCCACATACATTCGTGCATTATTCATTTAGGGCGTCAGTGAATGATGCATCTCCTTCATAAACACATGCGTCCACATATCATGCATGCACAGCACTCTTCTTTAATATGTAATGCAATTGTATAAATTGCAGCCGATTAATATAGCTATAATGCTTGTTTAAATTAGATACTGCTCTCTCTCTCTCTCTCTCTCTCTCTCTCTCTCTCTGTCCCCCAAATGAATTAAAGTTAATAAGCCAGCGAGCAGGGATAGGAGACAGGTCGGGGCAGTAAGCGGCGAGTTACCCAGGGATTTCGGCTTTCACCCGTTGCCTAGCAACCGCGCTCTCCGCGGCAACGATGAGTGTCAAGGCGAGGCACGTGCAACAAGGCGCAAGACTGCGAGAGAGCGCGAGCTCTATAATAGGAGAGGCCTTGTGCTTTTGTTGCCTGGTCTTTGCAGGTCCATTAGCACCCATCGAACCGAGGATCCAATAGGGCCTAGAGGAGGTTTTGTACTGATGCACCACCACAGAGAAGAGATACAGCGTGACCCTGTGGTAGCTTCAAGTAGAGAGAGTAGCCAACTACATAACAGACCAGGATAAAAGCTCTGGGCCTGCACTCGGCTAAATGAAAAGATGCTGTCCCATCATCACAAACACACTTTCTTATTAAAATTCCCAATAGGTCTTAAACAGACAGCACTGTTGTGACCTCTTTCCTCTTATTCACATCCCAGGTGATGATTAAAGGATGCTGGGAAGCAGAGTGCATGTGCACTTTGCTTGCAACCAGTTTAATGTGTTCACCCAACTCCCTTCAGTCAGATATGTGTTTATGGGGTCGGTCCAGCACACACTCTGGCAGTGAAGTGTATTAGACATCGATGTGCATTAAAAGCATTTCCAAAGGATAATCCAGGTGCATTTGTGGATGAAACTCTTTATGCCGGCTGAGTGTTGGTGTGAAGGCAAACCTTCTTCACATTGACAACTTTCTGGCAGAGATCTTCCTCAATAATTTGACTGTATTTTGCCCCATCCATTTTTCCTTCTATCCTGACAACTGCTCCAGTCCCTGCTGCACAGAAACACCCCTATAACAGGATATTTCCACCTCCATGCTTTACTGGAGGAATGCTGTTATTTGGACGGTGAGCTGTATTGGATTTCTACCAGACATATCGTCTGGCGTTGATGCCAAATAATTCAATTTTAGTCTCATCGGTCTCAGAATCTGCAAGGTGTGTTTTTGGCAAAGCTCAGTCATGACTGCAAGTGGCCTTTCTTGAGGAGTGGCTTTTTTCTTGCAACCCTCCCATACAAGCCACATTTGTGGAGAATGAGATATTGTGGTCACATGCACACAATGACCATTCTTTGTCATTAATTCCCACAACTGCTTCTTGGCCTCCTCTCTTACCAGTTTCCTCCCGACTCTTTCATCCAGTCTGGAGCAACATCCTGATCCACAGAGGGTCTGTGTTGTACCAAATAATTACCACTTCTTAATAATTTAGACTTCACTGTGCTTCTCGGCATTGATAAAGACTTTTACATTTTTTGTATCCATCTCCCTGACTTGTTTCTGTCCACAACTTTATCTGGAGATCTTTTGACAGTGCTTTCTCACCCACAGTTGATTGCTTGCTTCAGTTACAAGACCAATGACTGAAATGCACCAGGAAATAACTTTTCATGCTAAGATAATCAAAATGACCACAGCTGAAAGTCAAATTGATTTTTGTGCCATTGAGATAATAGTTACAACTGATTGAGTTTACAAGTCATTTTAGGAGGGGGAGTGATTTTTTTTTTCCAACTCAGTGATTTATTCATTTTTCTTTTTTTTTTTTTTTTCTGACATGTTGGTGTTACGTCTTTCACTTGGGTGATATAAGTTGCACTTAGTAAATACAGCTGGATAAAAAAAAAAAAAACATGTCCGTCAGTCGCTGAAATAAAATAGGTTTGAGCTTTTATTTAATTATTTATTTATAAATTATTTTATAATATTGCAATAACATAATTTTTTATGGTTTTAATTTCACTTAACTATATTAACATTGGTGCTATAGGTCCGTGAAGTTTAAAGAAATATTATATATATATATATATATATATATATATATATATATATATATATATATATATATATATACACACACATATATATATATATATATATATTATGGATTTAATAGATTTAAAAATACAATTATTCAGATTTAAATACACAATAAAAATAATAATAAAATAAATAACAAAAATACAGATATTTAATTAAAATTAAATTTGAGATAAAATTGAAATAAATTAAATATTTAAATAAATAATTAAATTGCTAAAAACTAATATATATATATATATATATATATATATATATATATATATATATAAATGAATACATCTAAAAGTACAGTAAACTGTAAAAACAACATACACAAATACTGTCTTACACATTTATATTATTACATTTTTTCACAGTATAAATTGTGTCTTTACATGAAAACATATAACTGCCTTTTAAATTATAGGATGGAGGGCCTTCACATGAGAATGATCATGTGGTCCGCAGTATAAAGTTATATTTTGAGCATGTATGTAGCATATTTATAACAGCCTGGTTTCGGTAACTCGAACAACGCGCTGATTAAGCCTGAAACAAACACAGCAGTGCCTCTTGGGAGAGTTTTGAGGAAGCTAATTAACTTCAGATATTATATGTTTGTCAAAGCAGTCCTGCTATGGCTATCGAGCTAAGAATCGTGCGCGGCGTTCGCTCGGTTTTCAGGGAAAGTGTTCTCATTTGCACAGTATTAACGAGTAATACTGGCTGACTAGACGGATCGAAAACTAGAATTTACCACGGTCTGCTGAACTGAGGATGATGAGTATCACATCCTCCTATCCGAGCTACATCGCTCCCCTGGGTCCTCCTACCCCTCACCCGCGTCTCCATGGCAACATGCCCTGCCTCACGTTACCCAGAGAGAAAATCTTATTTCGAGTCTATATGGTTCTTTTTGCTCCTGCTTCGAAACAAATCTGAGGCTATTCTGGTGAGTGGTAGTGGCAGGATTTATCGTTCTGGTAACGCTGCCTTGTGTTCCTTAATTAATTTAGCACTGACAGAGAGGATAATAAAGTATGTATTAGTGAACCTCTTTCTCTCTCATTTCCTCTTTCACTTATCAAATATGTGCATGTTTTTTGCAATTCAAACATTGCTCACAAAGAGATTTCAACCAAATCCATTTAGGCTATTTCAAAACACTGATTATTTCGTTTCAGAAACAGAAACGACAAACAGAAATCGAACAACTGAGATAATCAAGTTGTTGAAGTTTTTTTTTGAATACTCGTGTATGGCTAGTCTTCCTGTGCAATTATTAGAATTCTTCGATCTCCCTCTGCTGGCCAAACACCGTAAACACAAGCGAGTGGATCAGCAAAACCATTTCACTCACTCACACACACACACACACACACACACACACACACTATCACTTCATAACGAAGAAGACACGGAGATAGAGAGGGGGAGAGAGAGAGAGAGAGAGAGAGAGAGAGAGAGAGAGAGAGAGAGAGAGAGAGAGACATAAAATAGACAAATATGACAATTAGAACTTTTTAGTAATCCAAAGCCATACTCGATAATTTCCTTGTGATAGGCCCCTACTGCAAACTCAATCGATTAAAACAAACAAACAAACAAAATTATTGTGAAATATTATTAGAAGTAATTCATTCCTATGATGGAAAAATCATAAATTTCAGCAGCTATTACTCCAGTCTTTAGTCTCACATTATTCTTCAGATATCAGTCTTTGCCAATTTGTCCATTTATTTATGTATTTATTCATTCATTTTGTATTATTTGATTAATACAAAGTAAAAAAAAGGAATATAAATTATATATATATATATATATATATAAATAATTTATATTCCTTTTTTTTACTTTGTATTATAATACAAAATGAATGAATAAATACATAAATACATACATTATATATATATATATATATATATATATATATATATATATATATATATATATATATATATATATATATATATATATATATAAAACTGACTGACAAGTGTTATTTTTGGGTTTAGACATTACACTAATAATAAATTGGTCTATATATGCAAATAAGTAAATAAAATAAAATAAAATAAAATAAGAATCAGTAGACAAATACTCCATAAAAACGTTTTGAAAGTTGTGAGTTGAAAATTAGAAACTATAAGTGATCTAGAACCTTTATATAGTGAGCGCTATAAAGACCAGGGCCGGATTGGGACTCATTTTCAGCCCTGGAGTTTCATGCCTTAGACCGGCCCACTTTAGTTCACAACTGACTATATTAAAATAATGTAATTAAATACTCAGAATATAATTCCCTACAGCCTTGTAATTCATTGTATTTTTTTTTTAAAAAATCATAATTTCCTATTCAGTGCAAAAACCTTAGCCTACGTTTTGCTTAACAGTGAAGATTTATTAGAACAGTAAATAACAGGATAGTATAAGAATCTATTTTCTTTAAGATTTAGTATTCATAAATATCCAAACATTGAAATGAAGAAAAAAAATCTAATAAAAACAAATATATAAAACAAAATAAAAAATAAAGACTAAAATAAAATGTATTGCACTTTCTAATGACAGAATCATCTCAGTTTCATTCATGTATTGCTGAATCATCAGATATGATTAATTATCTCAGGCTCTTCATTACTATTAGTTCTTCTGAATGACAATCTGCCCATTCTGTTGTGTTGGGCTCATGACTGGAGCTTGATAACGTTACTGGGCCTTGCTCTTAGCAGAAAACGGGCCTAGAGGCGGCTGCTGCTGAAGAGCTACAAGAAAAAGTTTGATACATGAACGGTGGTTTGCAGACAATGTTGTTTTGCAATGTCGCTAGCATCTTGAACTGCTCCTAACTAACTTAACGTTAGCTTACTTACCGGCCTCGTCTTCGTTTGTTTGTTTGTTTATGTTATGTTATGTTGTGTTGTTTGCCGCATCATTTTCCAAAGCCGCCTTCTTTTTTATTCTGGCATTTTCGGCGCCGCATTTGCGCTTTCTGTTTTCCATTTTTATCTCACTTTTTTATTTTGAGCAACTTGCAAGGTGACGTGTTGGGGGCGGGGCCAAGAAATCAACAGATAATCGCGTCATCATTATCTTGCAGGCTGCACTCTGCGAGAAAATATTAAATAAAAAAAGAGAGGGACGGTGGTAAAATAATAAATAAAAAGAGTGGGCCTGGTAAAAACCATGTTGATCCCTCACAGCATCTTTTTCACCCACATTAGATTTAATATGGCATCTAACCTGACTATGGTCTGTGGGCTGAGACAGCACTCTGCATCACATCAATTAATTCAGCAACCAACCATCGAATAAGATTGAAAAATAGACCGGCTGACAAGATACAAGCATCAAAGAATCAAAACAAACAAAATGCATGTTCACATTTGAAATAGAATCTATTATTTATTATTTAGACACAGGGAGAAAGATTTGTATTTCTTAGTTTTCCTTTTCTCTACTGCACAATTTGCATAATTTCATGACATCATGTGGACAACCACAAAACCATAACATTGGATTTTTGTATACTATTTTCTTTTTCTTTTTTTCTTCTTTTTTTTTTTACATGAAGTGAAAAACAAGACTCATTTTACAAGCATTTTTACAGTCCGCATACAACTTCAGATGATGTGTTCAATTTTTCTTTCTTTTTAAACTGAATCCGGAGGCAAAATATATCAACATACATCTAACAAAACATGCAACATCTATGTAAAAACATAGAAACTCTTTGCCAACCATTCAATTTGACAGGGAATTTTGTGTCGTCTTTTTTCCTTTTTTTATTTTCAAACCATCTTGTTTTCACTGTGAGAGATGTTGTTGATTTTGTCAAACAGGTTGGAATGGATTGATCGAACACATGATTTCAAAATGATCCAGATATTACTTTCTTACATAGTTAGACAAATACAATATGTACAGACAGAGTTTGACCTCGATCACAATCACATGCTCAACGTCAGGCCAAATAAATATTCAGACCTCTTCTCATAGAAAATATCCTATGTATTTACAAAATCAAAAAATAACAAAATCACATTCACACGGTTTACAGCAACTGAATTCATCAAATGCATCATGATTGGGGTAATATTAGAATACAAGTTTATATTTAGTAGTTAAACAGATTGAATGGATGTGCTTGTTTAAAGGGAACATCTAAAAAAAAAAAGAAAACATAAAAAAAAAATCACACTTTGAAAGGTGTGATGATCTAAATAAAACTGATGACACTTTTTACAGGTTTTAATAGGCCATCATAACGATGCACAACATAAAATATGCATTATTACATTTAAAATCTGCACAGATATATATATATATTTTACCTTTTACAAAAAAAAAAAAAAAATCTAATTTTCAGGTCAGCATATTTATTTTATCATTATTTACGATTACATTTTGAAACCTATGAAAACAATAATGTAAAGTGCATATGAGTAAAATGTACTGTGCCATAAAGTGGAAGTAATAAATAAATGAATAAAAAATAAACACTATACAATATTCATATAATTAATTTCTTTTTTTCCCCTTTTCTTTAACAGATATACAAATATTCAGACACTCGCTTGATATCGCATGTTAAAATTTATGCATTCAAAGAACATAATCCATGTTGCATAGATTTACCCAAACAGAACCAGTGGATTTGGTTAAAACATCAGGTTGGCACACAATAGTTGATCTTACTATGACAGCAACCTTATATTCAGGTACATCTGTGCACCACTTGTGCAAGATGCAGATTAAATCATATAGAAACGTTAGTGTACATTTTATTAGCCAGGTAAGAAAACAGTCTGTTTCCATGTTTGAAAGATGTCCAGTGATATTGATAATGGAAACACTGACTGTTAAGTTAGAAAATAACTGTCTTGTGTTGAGATCCTAGACGGACAAAACACATGTGCCTTTATCTATCAATGGCACATACTAGTGTCATTACACACTGATATGGCGGAGGTTAAAGAGGCAGTGATCATAATGAAAAAGAACTAAACTGACATGAACAGATGAACTTTACAGCAGAAAAACAATATCAAAAGTGCACCACCATGGAACAGAGACACGTGACGCAGGACAGACACCTTGCACCATTAAAGTAAACAACAAAACGTTACATCAGGATTTCAATCAAGCCAACTGAGCCAGAATCCGTATATAAATACCAAGGAGGACTCAAACGTACGTTAGTTATTATCATTATTATTATTGATCTTTGCATATTTGGAGTCACATTTGGAACTTGGTCACAAAACAGAGACAACATCTGACCACTAACATGACATTTACTTCAAGATGCTGTTCATAAAACAAACACACATGGTGGACACATACAATCATACTTCTGGGATGAAAATAGATGCCTTTTAACCTCAGAGAACCACATTTGAGGACTTGAGACGCTAAAAACAAAGCACACCTCCATTTAGCATCCAGCAAACTTCTTGAAATGATCAGGAGGAATGTGTGAAACCCAGATCATCTCGACTTCATTGACCGATCCATGTCCAATAGCTGATGTCAGTCACAACCTGAAGTTTCAACGTTCCCTAAACATTGAAGACGACACTCAAGAAATGATAAACGGAGGGATATTGAACTGTGTGACTGGATGTTGCATTCAAAGAATAGAATCCATTATATTTATGATTGTCTTTCTTCCTTACAGTATAACCTCCATACAGTGCATAACATAGTCTGATATGGTCATTATATATCACATGATTGTGTCAACTATATGCTACATCTATCCTCTTACGAACAATGTTTTTTTTGCGAGAAATATATATGATTTTGGATTTTAATAAAAGCAGGAATGACATTGAAATGTAGTCATAATTGGCCCATGCCTAAGATATGTTAGATGTAGAATGTAGTTGCAGAAATGACTCCTGCAATAGCAGTGCTCTGGGAGTGGACATACATGTCTCTGTCTTGGTGAATGGACTCTTTCCATGATCTATCAGTCATTCCAGACACACAAACCCACCTTGTCCTGTTTTATTTCTCTTTTTTTGGAGGGCATTGATGGGAGATGGATGGCATGTGGTTATGGCTGTGTTTGACTGGTTGTGGCCACTAGCTTGTGCCAGCTGACGGCCCGCTTACGCATGTCCACATTGTCCAGCCAGATGTAGGCCTCACCAATCAGGGTTTTCTTCATAAACTTCCCTCCATTTGAAACCAGGAACAGCTGTGAAGAGCAAGGGGATAAAAGACAAAGAAAGAAAGTAAGGAAATTAAATAATACAATAGGCCTACATGCACTTCAACATTTAAAAGCATTGGATCAGTTACATTATTTATATTAATATATATTACAAATCAATATTTTTATGTAGTGACAGTAAAGATTGTCAAATTGCTTCAAAAAAACAAACAAAAAAAAACCTTTCAAATAAATGTTTTCTATTCGTCAAAGAATCTTGAAAATAATGTATCCTGGTTTTCTCAATAATAATAATAATAATAATAATAATAATCAGAACAACTGTTTTCAACATTGATTATAAGATTTGTATTTATTTATTTATTTATTTTTCAAATCAGCATTTTAGAAGATTTCTGAAGAAAGTAATGGCTGCTGAATATTCAGCTTTGCCATCACAAGAATAAAGTACATTTAATTATATACAACAATATTAAGAAGCAAATAATTATATATAAAAAAATATGTATTAAAAGGAGAAAAGTTATTCTAATTTGTTAATTTCACAATTTTCATTTTTTTTTTTTTTTTAATCAAATAAATGCAGCCTTAATGCGCAGAAAATACTTCTTGTGTATTTTGCTACTGGGTATAAAATGATACTCATTGTTCAGCCATATTGACTGTCTGGCATTTTGAATTTGCCTCAGTTTATAATCTCTCTCACCTGGATAGAGTGGCCAACAGGATTCAGGTTCAAACGAAATGTCTCATTGAATGATGGCTCTCTGTCGTGCCGACACACTCTGGTCTTCTTCTTTATGATCTTCTTTTGAGTGGCCACATTCACCACATACAGCTTTACATACAAGTCTATGACGTGAAATAGTGAAATAATAGTTCTTCAGTACACTATCAAGATTTCTCAGTTGACATTTAACTTATCTTGACTACAATATTTGTATGTCAGTGCCATATCTAAGGATGTGTTTGAGGAATGTTTCAATACCAGGTAGGTGGTCAGGAGATTTGAACTTGTAGGTGATGTTTCTGCACTGCAGGATCTCAAGAACCAGCTGCTCTCCTTCTGTCTTCATTTCCTTCTTTAAAGCAACCTTGATCTCACCCATCATCTTACCTACAGCCACAGACAGACAGATAGGTAGATAGATATTT
The DNA here is from genome assembly GCF_023724105.1 of Carassius gibelio. Taxonomy (NCBI): domain Eukaryota; kingdom Metazoa; phylum Chordata; class Actinopteri; order Cypriniformes; family Cyprinidae; genus Carassius; species Carassius gibelio. The sequence goes on along the minus strand of NC_068388.1, from coordinate 5,095,375 downwards.
TAAAATGTATTATAACATCATATATTCTATATATTTGTTGTCTCTACTCAATTTCTGAATGTGATTTTTCTTTTGTTGGGAGGCTGGAATGTTGCTTTAAGTTGTCGTTTGTTCAATAAAAGCTTATATAAGTGGTGAGCAATGGCGACTTCTAGTGTACACGTATGAAATTACAATTTTGCACTGAGCGGAATGGTAAATCAGTGATCCTTCCTTAAACTGTTAATACTATATATATATATATATATATATATATATATATATATATATATATATATATATATATATATATATATATATATATATATATATATATATATATATATATATATATATATATATATATATATATATATATATGATATAAAACATGGAGAAGTATACTGAAATAGATTACGGAACAATATATCGGTGGTAACTAAATACCAAACAATGTTTTGTGTAATGTTCATTAGGTTGTACAAAGTTCAGTAATGCACTTTTGACACTTTGCCATGCTCATGACACACTTAAGAGTCTATGTTTAGTCGTGCCAACGTCTGTCTCCTTTGACAGCAACAAAAACACACACCCTGTGCTGTGATGAATTATTCAGCAGCGCATGGCAGTGACAGTGGCACGTCTAGAACAGAACAGAAGGGGATGACTGTTGTTTTCCTCTGTCTAACATTAGTCTCAACAGCTTTCAGACAAGTGCTAATTTAACCTCAGTGGTGAACCTGACCTGTGGAACACGGTTTAAAAATCTATTATGACTCACAGTTTGCCAATTTTATTTAGTTCTCATGAGGTTCACTTTTATGAGCACGGAAACAACTAAAAGTAGACTGTGTGTGAACTGAAACCTCACATGATACTGGAATATGAAACAGATTGTTACCTTCTGAATCAGACAGGTTCAAAGATTCAATTCCTCTGCCTTTATCGGTTCCATTTGGAATGTTTTTCCTGATAGAGAATCGGATAAAAAGGTGTCAGAACTACAACTTTTTTTACTATTTGGGTATAAATTAAGTTTCCTACATTTTTTTTACAAAGTATTTGTGTGTGTACTGTGTATATATATTGTGAATATATATACATTTTATGTATATATATATATATATATATATATATATATATATATATATATATATATATATATATACGATTACAAGAGTGAACAGGCATACTTACAACTGAGGGACCTGAAATATGGCACTGTCCACAGCGTTAGTGCCCAAAGTATCTTCACTGTCCAGAGTGTATGCATCCCCATCGATTATTTTGTGGTTTGCTTTATCTGTAGAAATACACACATACACAAACACATTAGACATGAGCCATATTAAGCAAGGGACTCGGTATTTACACAACTAACTTAAACACCATTTATGCAAAAAGAATGGAAATGCACTTTGCACACAAAGTTACATATGGACAGAAAAGATAAGAGAACTAAAAAAGAGACCACAGTGAAATTAAAAGTAATGGACTCTTTTTGTAAAAAAAATAATGTTAAACATCGGTTTAAAAACACAACATTCTTCCGTGCAAAGTTAACGGCTGCCTTGATTTTAGATTTAAACATTTTTGTGTTTTGCTACTTTAAAGGAGGCGTGGTTTGTGCTGATTTTATTCTTATTTAGAGAGAGGGAGGAGTCACGTCTCTCACCTCCTCTAGCAGAGATCCCTCCATTACGGTCATCTGACTCGATACTTTGCTCTCATTGGCTGGAAGATGTAGCGTGATCAATATTGGGCCAGTTCTGCCTTTAGATGGGGCAGTCTCTACACGGACTCATCCAGAGATTGCATGGCCGCCCTCACATGAAACCAGCTCATGATTTTTACACACCACAGTCATGCGGACATAGATATGAGTTTGAATCGGGGATAAGGGCCTGGGATTTTACTTGCAGAGGGGGAATGAGGTAACAGAGGGGTGCATCATGCTCTGGATGTCAATGTGAAGTGTTTTCCAAAATACACTCAGGTTTAGCTTACGATTAGCCTCCCTATGATGTCAGGAAAAAGTTATTTTGTACTTCGAGGGATTTTTTTTAAATTTTTTTAATGCAAAAAAATGCCTCCTCTGCTACTAAAAAACTTGCTATTAAAAAAAAAAACACGAAGCCTGAATGTCTGGCATTAAAGTTTATCTGGGAAATAAAATCTTATTCTATCTCTCTTATATCTAATTACTGACCAAAGTTTTACGAGAGCTGATGGCAGATTTGTGATATTCGATTTACATATGGGAGTTTAACAGAGATTGGTTGTTTAAAATATTTAGGGTTTTATAGGCTTTATTAAAAAAATTTATCTTTATAATGAGATAATTTCTATTTTTCCACTCAGTATGCAAATATCAGTATATAAAAGCTAGGAAGTTTAAAAAGTGCTTTAGGACAATATTTTTTTCACTTTTCTTAAAGAAATAATTCACCCAAAAAATGTCAAAAATTAAGCCATCCATTTCTTCATCCAAACTGATTTGGATAAATTTAACATTACATGACTTGCTCATTAATGTTTCTTCTGCAGAGAATGGGTGCCATCAGAATGAGAGTCCAAACTACTGATAAAAACATGGTAATTACGGCAAAATCTATTTGTGAAGCGAAAAGCTGCGAGTTTGGATTCTCATTCTGATGCCACCCTTTCACTGCAGAGGATCCATTTGTCTACAAGTGATGTGATGGAATGCAATTTCTACAATTCTGTTCTGGAAACAGACAAACAAAGGTGAGTAAAGTTTCCACAAAAAAAAAAAAAAAAAAAGGTTTTTGATAAACTATTGCTTTAATAGTCAATAAGATTCTTTCTGTGTTGTAGATTATTAAATTTAATGTTCAATTTTGTGATTTTAATGAAGGCTTCAACTTTTTAACAAAATGATGAAAAAAAAAAAACTGTGTCAGAAAGGTGAGGACGATAGGGAAAGGAAAAGAAATACCGGAAGAGTGCGAGAACGAGAGGACAGACAGAAAGAAAGACAGAGAACAGATAGGCTGTGAGCTCATGTGAAGTAGTAAGTGTTACTTGGCTGGAGTCGGGCCTGTTGCACCGCAGCCTCAGCTGCAGCGATGGCGTTCCCGGCTTCTTCCAGGTGGGCCTGGGTGACGCTGCCTTTGCTCTGGCTGCGTGAGGGGCCGTGGGAGCGCAAGTGACTCTCAGAGGAAGATTTGGAGCTGCCGGGACTACTGTGGGACTTTTCTATTGTAAGGACCTGTGTATCTGTGAACATACAGTACATGCCCTCCATTAATCCAGCACTAATCCATCTCCTGTTCATTATACACTACTGTTCAGAAGTTTCAAGTCAGTGAGTTTGTTTTTTGTTTAGGAAAGAAATTAATACTTGAATTCAGCAAGAATGCATTACATTCAAAAGTGACAGTAAAGATATAATATTACAAAATATTTATATTTTAAATAAAGTTATTTTGAACTTTCTATTTGTCAATTAAAATAATAATATATATATTTTTTAAACTATCATGGTTTCCACAAAGATATTAAGCTGCAGAACTGTTTTCAGCACTGCTGATAGTCAGGAATGTTTCTTGAGCAGCAAATCAGCATATCAGAATGATTTCTTAAGGATCATGTGACACTTAAGACTGGAGAAGTGATGCTGAAAATTCAACTTATGAATAACAGGAATAAATTACTTTTCAAATTATTTTAATAGAGTTCATTTTCATTGAATATAATTTTAAATTCTGTTAAAATAGAAAGCATTTTTTTTAGAAAGTTGTTTTAAATTGCAGTAATATTTCTCAATTGAACTGTTTTGGTCACATAAATGCAGGCTTGGTGACTGTAAGGGGAAAAAAGTTGTAAAAAATTTGCTGGCTGCAAAAGGTATTCTAAGACAAGTTACACTAATTCCCACTTGTGTGATTCCTGTGTGTATTTCTGTTTAGTATGCATGACCTACCTTTAGCAGGGTCAGGGAAAATGCCGTGACTTCGGCTCTTAATGACGGAGGTTTTAGGGGACTGCTGGTTCTCTGGTTGCCCTCCTTGACCTCCAGAACCTCCTGGCCCTCCAGGGCCCCCCTGACTGCCAGAGCCGCCCTGACCTCCATTTCCCCCGGAGCCGTCGGGCCCCTGTTGAGGGTGTGTTTTTCCATTGTGAATACTCTCGCTTTGCTCCTTTAGGGGGTGCCAGCGAGGTGTGTTATCCAGCTGGGCTGTGTTTGAGAGATCAATGAGCACCTACAAAAAATAAAAAAAAAATGTCAAAATTAACTCGTTAATAATGTGTTAGATTTCTGTTTACTCATATGACTTAATAGAAATGTCTGTTTTCTATAAACTGTTCTATTTTGGATAATAATGTAAACAGATACTGACAGAATAATGACTTAACATAGTAAACCCTGGTGCAGAAGACAAAATGCTAGCATACTTTACATTACTTCTAAGGAATTATGCAAATTATGTTTTTCTCTGTTATTTTTTCTGTGCACGGTATGACACTCACTTCTCCCAGAAAATCATTTGAGGAATATCTGTCATAATCCCACACAGTAACCTCCAGAGTTTTCTTCTTCAGCTGAGGTGAACACACACACAAACAGACACACAAACATTTTCAGGCAGATGCAGGAAAAATACAATTCATCAAGGTAGAAACATCTTTTAACATAACATCTGTGACTCAGTAAACAGCATAGCAATGCAAAACTGGATTAACTTTCAGAGTTTTTAAGCATGCAAAGCCAAGTTTGGATGGAAAAAAAAATGGGACACATTGGGGATGGGAGTGTGATGTAACATCCCTTGTGTTTTTGACTACTTTAATTACATGGTAAAGATCTGTGCATATTCCTTGGACTAAATAGGCTGTAACCTTATATAGCTAGAGAGGGAAGAAAGATGAACTCTAATAGAGAGTAAAAAGAGAGAAAAATAGAGAGGAAAGCACACACACAGGGAAAGTTACATTTTTCATATAGATCTTTTAGAAGAGATATTCAGAACAGTTCATTTGAACTGAAATGTATATTATCCAAACAGGAACTAACTATATAAAAGACAACCACATTTTCATAAAAAAGAAATCCTTCATAACATTATAAATGTCTTTACTTTAATGTGTCAAAAAAAAAAAAAAAATTACTGACCCCAAACTTTTGAACAGTAGCATGTATTTAAATATATGTATATAAATATAATACATATATGATAATATAAATATAATAATAACTGCCATCATAAAATATTTTATAAATAAATTAAACATATAATACATTTATGATATAACAAAAATATAAATAAAAAATATATATAATAATAAAAAAATAGATATATAATAATATGTCTTACCTGCTCCAGATGGATGTTTTTATAAATGACGGTCTGGTTCCACTCTGGGTTCTGAGTCTTCTGGACATATTTAATCCTTCTCTTGTTTTCAGCACTGCACGGTTATCATGTTGAGACAGGATACAAGAAGCAATAAAGTTAGATGATACACTTCAAATGTTTACGTAGCATATTTTTAGCCACTTGAGGCTAGAGGAGTTGAGATGACCTCACAAGAGGCAACACCGATGCAGCTACGGTCCATGCCACCAATGATGATAATGACATTATCAGATCACAGAGTAAAAATCCAACTTCTACATGAGTATATGGGCGACCTATGCAAGCATACAATAGCACTAGACTCTTACAATGAGCTGACGTGAATTTGCACAATGGTAGAGTCGCACAACTGTACTTAATATTTACTGGCTTTGAGGGAATCAATTCAAGAATTGATTGACTTCAAATCAAAAACTTCAGAGGTAGAGGTTGCTTTGAGGTAGATCTGAGACACTTCACAGATGACACAGTAGGCTTCACCACATGAATGACAGCTAGATAATTAAAGAAAGGAAATCCAAACACACACACACACAAACACACACGCACGCACCTGTGAAAAAGCAAAATGAAAAGAAAAAGAAACACCACACTACCTTGCGTTCTGGACAACCATGACTTGGCTGAACCAATCCGGAGATTTGTGTGGAATGCAAAGTAAAAGTAGACAGACAAACAGACAACAGTCAGAGAATCCAAGGAAAGGGGAGACAGAAACCCCTCAAAAAAAGTTGAGGTCCGGGGTGGGGTTGTGTCTGTCCGGCTTTTAGCGCCAGACAAAAGAATCATTTGTGCAGGTAATAGGAACTAATCTCATAAACACTGGAGATATGGCCATTAGGAGATGGCAGATATAGCATTACACCCCATACTGGTGGAAACCATATCGATTGCGCTGTCTCCGCAGTCCGAGACACTGAGCTTGATTACTAGGTAGCATGTTAAGAGAGGAAGGCTAAGCTAATAAAAATTGACTTCTCTAAGGAAGATCTCTTCCACTTTAGTCTTCCAATAAGTAATTTCCATACTAAAGTGGTGAGGACTTCTACCAAGGAAGAAAGACCTTTTAGGCCACTGGATACGCCAATTATTACTGGTGACATTTTTATTCCGCCATCCAGCGATTCAGTCTATTATTAAAAACATTTTAACACTTTCTTTCCAATGTAATTATTATGGAATAATTTGTAGAGGGTACAATGGAGCTAAAGGCGCACTTGATTTTATTTAGCAGAAATTTGATATTGAAGAAAAAAACAACAACAGGAGCTATTCCACAAACAAAAAACAAAAAAAAACAAAACAAAAAAAGATTCAAGTAACAAAAAAAAAATCTGACAATAAATTAACCACAATTACAACATTTATATATGTGGACAAGGACACACATAAAATAAATATACGTACTGTAGATATTTTCTAAAGCTTTCATTCTTCGCTCTTACTATAATTTTAACACCTGCACACGCACACATACACACACACACACACACACACACACACACACACACAGAAAGAGCTGTGTACACAAGGATACTCACCCTCTCCCTGGCAAGAGATAGACCTTCACAAAAGGGTCTGTGTATCCATTGTTTTCTCTAGGAGCGAGGTTTCTTGCTTGTAGCACGTGAACAATCAGATTGCCCATATTCCTGTCATAGTTGATTTGAAGCTGAGGAAACGATATATATTATGAGATACATAATACTACAGGCAGTCTATTCAAATTGAATTTCACTCTAAAATAAGCACTGGAAAGCTGCGATTTAAATTCAATAAAGCAGTCAATACTGGAGTGAGTCAGTAAGGCTGATAGTTCATCATTTTCTTTAATTTTTTTTTTTTTTTCTACATAAAATGCATATTTGGGGGCAGTCTTGGCCTAATGGTTAGAGAGTCGGACTTGTAACCCAAAGGTTGCATGTTTGGGTCTCGGTAACAGCGGGGATTGTTGGTGGGGGGAGTGACTACGACTGAGGTGAGACCCTTGAGCAAGGCACTGAACCCCCAAATTCACAGTGTGTGTGTGTGTGTTTGTTCACTACTCACTGCTGTGTGTGTGTGCACTTGGATGACTAAAATAACAAATTCAGAGTATGGGACACCATACTTGGCACCGTCACTTTAAATATTATATTTTAATATAACGGAAAAAAAAGAAATATTAGCATTTTTCATTTATTAAAATTAATTATTTTCATAAACATAACAGTAACATAATATTTTTCTTTAACTTATACACTGCAAACTACTGCAAGTTAGTTTTCATCCTGCACAATTAGTTTTGCCTGGACATTAAAAAATAAGAAAATGAATGAATTAATTAAGTTAATATAAAAAAAGTTACAATTGACATTCCAAAGTCAGTTACATGATTTTTGCATTGTGTGATTACATTGATTAATATAGTAAGCTGCCTTATTCAGATATGTAGAAATGGAAAAAATGAACAGCCAAAAAACAAACATATAATTCAAATTAATTTTAGAATGTACTTATTTGTATAAATGTATTCATTGTGAAATTGGTGCACATACTCACTTGTATTTCACCAGTGATTGGATGCGGTTGTGACTTCAGAACCTCAGCTGACTGAAAAACAAAATAATAGAAACTAAATCCCTGTCTGCTTTAAATCTAGTTTGAAGTTCCAAAATCTAGACACATTTGATGTATGCTCTAAATACATTAGGTGGCATCTTCATGCACACTTTACAGTACCTTGCTACTATGACGCTTCTTGTTGACAGAAGGGGACCCGGGTTGCCCAGGGCTGGGGACCCCACTTGAAGCAGCAGATCCGGTGCCAGAGTGCAAGTGTCCCGCTCTCTCCAGAGCAGACAGCACGGAAGCAGGAGTCTGCTGCGATACCTTCTGCAGCTCTGCAGCCAGCTGCTTTGGGTCAACACCTGGAGAACGCTGATGCTCACCTACAACACAAATACACACAACAACTATATCACAAAACAAACCCTTTTCAGCTTACTGATTAATAAAGACACATTTGTCACGGTAAGGAGTACAAGAATTTTGATGCACAAAAACAGTCCTAACACACAGATTCATGACCTTGGGTTAAAATCAGAAAGTTGTAGGAGAGGAAGTGACAACTTCAGATAAGAGCCCTTGTTTTAGTCCACCTCCCGGCACGAGAGGTGGATGCACTAACGAGGGTTAAATGATTGCTCGCTCCTGTGAAAAGCTTGTTAAAGGCATCACAACATGTAAATATAGTATGAAGGGAAGACCAGAAAATGTTGGAGACACTCACCAGTTCTCAACTGAGTCTGGTGCTCCATTTGCTGAGGGTGTTCTGTGCCGGAGAGCATGTTTAGGTCTCTAAACAGCAGTCAAGATAACAACTATATTAGCATATTGGCCACAATTTGACCATGTTTGACAGTTAAATCGATGTCTCACCATTCAGCATTAAATAAGACACATTCTAGAAACTGAAACGTTATTTCAAGTCTAATTGTGTGAAATTATATTACAAAAATGCACTGAACTACCATGGTACAGTGAGGGTATCTGCTGGTAAACCATGGTCCTTAAATATACCATGTTCATATATTGATAAAAACAAATGTTTCTAGGGGCACCAATTATTAGCATATTATCATGGTGGACTAAACATTGAATAAATTATTGAAACATACAGGCGCAAACATATTTCTGCCTCTCCATACTGCTGACCCACAATGCTTTGCACTTCTTCATATGTTTTTCCCAGCAGAGAGATTCCATTCCACTCTAGAACCTGCATTCCTGAGGAACACAACACATATCAGATCCAGTGAGTGGGAAAAAACAGGTATTAGGTCAGAACACAAAAAACAGATACTCACAGTGCACCTTAGCAAGAACATTATTTGTTTGGAGATTGTTATGGAAAGTATTAAAAATAGGTGTTGTTTATAAAAGTCACCAAATGTATGACTATTTTTTAAAAACCTCAAATCTAGAGCAAAAGTTTGGATTCTTTGCACTCTGTATTGGGAGACACCAAAAACTATTCTGATAGAGTCACACACAGATAGAAAGATAGATGTGCTATTGTGATTCCTGAGGGTAAATTCAGGAAAAAACAATCACTGAATTAACCAAACACATAAATAACACACACGCTATTGCAAAAGCATGCTTCCCTAAGCACTTCGCTCACTACAAGGAAACAGTCCTGGAGCTTCAGAGCCCGAAAACAAGGGCAGAAAACAGAGAGAGAAAAAAAAAACTATTTAAAAGCATCACTGCAAACCCAAGCCCGCTTGAGGCCAAACCCCGAGCACTTACACAAATAAAACCGAGTCTTCAGATTGGTCTTTTGCATTCGAAGTGCTTCAGCGGATGATAACAGCAGGGCATCATTCAAATGTCTGTTCATCTCTACAAAATCAATGCCTTTAGTTTCCACTCAAAAACATCTCAAATGTTCTGCAAGTGCGTCAGTCATATCTCCATATTACTCTGCAAGATTACCACTAGGCCAAAATCATTATTTCAGCTTTGAAATTTGTATCTGAATGATTTGTGCATAGTTGGGATTGGATTCAGTTTATATGTTGAAAATACTGTGAGCTATAAAAGGGAGCGTCTTCAAAGGCTTTAATGTCATATGAGTATGCATTGTGCAGTTGTGTATTCACTCAACTCTTGGCCCAAGTAATAATATTGCTACAGCTATCAGATATTAAAGCTGCTCTCTAGCACATTTTCCACTGTGGCAGCAGACATTATACTGTATAAAGAGAAAAGCATATTTAAGATGCTAAGAACAGATGCTTGTGTAATTTGCCAGAAGACTGGTGCTTGCATATTTCAGGAACGAAACAAAAAAGTAGACAAAAGTCTTGGCACTAAAAAGGAAACATTTTAATATAGCAAGTCTTTGCTAAAAACACAAGTTACGAAAGAATAAAAATCAAACAAGCGAAAACATGTTCAGGTAGCCGAGCTTCTCTCACAGGGGCTCATCTAAATTGACAGAGTGTGCTGAGCCAGCATTTGTCAACAAGGAGAGCAATCATACCACAACAATAGCATACTGGAATGAGAAATAGCCTTTTAAATTAGGTACTTTTCCCTTTGAAAGAATACTGAATGCTTAAAATGAATGTTTTTTTGCTGATACTTGCTTTTTAAAAATACTTTTTAGGAATTTAGGAATTGCATCAATACAAAAGCATCAATATAAACTTGTTTTAACCACATTTTCTTATTTATTGCCTCTCTTTCACTTCTTTAACCCCTTACTCTCTGTAAGATAATTTAATTTGCTAATGTTATCAGATTAACTAATACAGAAGTTCTTACCTTCAACAACTTTTCCTGTATGCTCAGCACATCCCCCTGCTGAAACCTTGGCAATGTAGGCTCCGATCTCACCGTTGGTCCCTGGAATCTCTTTTCCACCCACAACTCTAATTCCCAGCCCACTGCCTGAATTCAGATGAGTTCAGTTTAGCCGATGAATGACCAGTTACTAATGATTAATTGGATCCTAGTCAGAGCATTTCAGGATCATTTTAAACACAATCTCTTCGTCAACATGGCTTCCATGAGATAGATTACATTTGCTGTTATGCTTTTCCTTCCAGTAATTTAACTTGCAGGCCTAAATGCTACATTTCGCTGTGTGTATCTTGTAGAGTAATTGCTATGAAAACGTACCTGAGACGGTGTGGTCCTTAGGGTCCCTTTGCAGTTTGATGCGAGAGTGTGGGAAGGGGTAATGGCCGCCTTTCATCTGTAACAACAAAAATAATCCAAAATAATAAACAGTAGCTGAAGTTCTAACAGCAATTTTGAAATAAATACACAGACGTAGTTTGGTGTTCTTTCACAGATAGGTGCAGTATATTCATGTGTGACTTTAAAGGTTAAAGTAGAATATGTTCCTGGAATAACATTCGGATTGTAGAGTTAGCCTTAAAAGTTTGGGTTGGGGCTAAAACATCAGATATTGACCTATAACTCTACTACTATAATCTACAAATAATGTTTGTTTTTTTTTTTTTGTTTTTTTTTTTGTGGGTACATTATTCCAGGATCAACAAAATTTCCAGGAACACATCTTACTTAGCGAAACTAATTTACCTGTCTTCTCTCTGCCCCAGCTTCTGGTCCTCCACGTCCCTGGCGGGGTTTGTCAAACCAGTCTGTCTCTTCGTGCTGAAGGTGATATGCTAAAAGACAGGAAGAAAGCATCCACTGTACCATCACAAGTGACAAAACTGGGCCATGTGTCCCACTCCACCACTTTTCTCCCAGACAACCATCCCTTCACCACCCCCAGTCGGGAACACTCCTTTGCTAGAGTGTTTGAACTGACAGCTTGATGGATTTGGGTCAGGGCTTCCGAGAACAATATCTATGTTTCAAAAGGGTTTGGACACTAACCTCCATTCTGCAAAGCTTCAAATCAAGAGAATTTGTTTAGATAAATACTAAATATACGAAGTACCCTGACCCCAGGGGAAGCAGTGACAGAGGATGGTGAGGGCAGAAAAAGCAAGGATCTGAGATGTGTGTCTAGGCATGCACACATGAACATGCATGCTGTCTCTCTTCCAGATTGGGCTACATGTCATGCGTCGAGCATTTGATAAGAGAACTGTTGTGGGAACTAACCACAGCAGAAACACGCAGATACACACACCATCATACAACAGTGTGATGATGAGATGCCTTACCAAATGTCTAATGATTAGTAAGTTTTCTGTTAGTACACTAGTTAGCATTTACAAATGAAACACTACTCAAACAAAACTACAGCTTTTGTTCTATAAAACCAGACTTTCATGATGCTAAAACTATTCCCTTATTCCAAACTGCAGTCTGAACGCCAGAACCTTTTCGTAATTAATTAATTCAACATTCTTAGAGATAAATTTAGTTGAGACACAAAATTGCGTTACAAATCTAAAACTAAATCAATTTAGTTTTCAATCCAATTTTGTTAGATTCATGCTTAAAATAATGGATATGCTCTTAAAATAAAGGTTCCAAGAAGAGGGGTTTGTAGTGATGCCATAGAAGAAGATTTTTGGTTTCCTAAAAAGGAAAAGTTCTTCAATAATATATATTTTTTTCTTGGTGTGAAGCACATTTTAATGATATGATGAACCTCTTGTAAAATGGAAAGGTTCCGTGGATGCTAAAGGTTCTTTATGGAACCTTCGATGCCAATAAAGAGCCTTTATTTTTAAAAGTGTAAGATTTTTTTTCTAAACATAATTCTAAAATATGCAACTTTGTCTCTCAAGTAAACTAATCTTGTTTTGTCTTAAGAATGTTTAGATATTTTAGTTGTAAAACACAACTAAAATACCAATTAAAACAAGGATTCTTGCTGAGTACTTGTTCTCACCTACACAGTTGCAATGCTTATATGTTAGATTTGCATCCTTCAAGACTGTACATAGGCCTAGTGCCGTTTTCCAGTTTCTTTTTTAAGTAGTCTAGCACTTTCTTCAATGACACTGGGAATTCCTAGAATAATTCATAACTCAAGCTAGGGCAGACATGTCAGCATATACCTAAAATAGTTCAGGCAAGCAATATCTTCTCTTTTGTTTACTCTGTAGTTTGCACAACCTGCAGATGCCTTGATCACAATACTGTGTAAGCGAAGCATTTTTTTATTCTTGAGGCAGCACTACAATATGTCACAAATCATCATTTAACTCCTAATAGAGTGAGAAGAAAACTGACAACTTGATCTGTCTGCAGGAGTTTTGCAATATTGAGCTTGACATGCTGTCATTCTGCAAGGAAATGTCTCCTTAAATCAACAGTGCCTTCCCTTTATTACTGAAGTTAGAGGATGCACTGACCATGGCGAACATATGATCTATAGAAAACTGGCATTTTAGCAAAAACAATACGAGAAGGATATTTCACTCTAACAACTTGTATCCTGCATCACCAAAAACAGCACCTTTGCCCTGTATTTTGAACATCAACTAGTTTCAGAGCACTCCATTCCATTAGTGATATTTTGGTGGGGCAAGATAAGTTGCTAGAATGACGTTTCCTAATGAGATTAGCTTGTTCTAGGAAACTTCTGCTACAGTATGCTCACATATGCACTCATGTATGTAGACATGTATGTGCCCTGGTTGATATGATAAGGCCATGTCAGAGAGACCTTGAAGAAGTGCAGTGATAATGAACACCAGGATGGGTCTGAGGTGTACCACTGAGAAATGCCCATTAATCAAGACTATGGCACGCATGAAAGTAGGTTTATGCTTAGTGATATTTTGAAGGTTGTTGAACAGCAGTTCTCACCTTTCACATTCCAGCTAGGACCTCCAGCTGTAGTACAAACATTGTATTTCAGAGAATTCATAGTCAAATGTGCCTTAAAACATAGCTATGTTTTGCCAATAAACACACAAACACACACCATTATATTTGCAGTGGAAGTGAATTATGTTCTGTAGCAAACATCTAATTCACACATTTTCTATAATACATAAAGCAAACCAATGTAGTCAGTATTTCACTCTAGACAGCCTTTTAAATAAATTCAGAATTCTGTAAGGTAGCCCAATAAAAATAATGATAATTCTATATAATAACATTTAAGATGTGCAAAAAAATTTACACAAAGTTATAAAGGAAATTATTTGTTTGGCAAATAAATGCCCCAGGTTCCAAATGAACTAAGCTCTATTGACAGCATTTATGGCATATTTGCAAAAACCACGTAAAATCAATTTTAAAGTAAAATTGATGGTTTTAAAATTTTATTATTTATTAATTCTGCTTGTTTATACAAACTGAGACCACTGAAAGAGCTTTGGAGCCTTGAATGTTTCTTTGACTGTAAACTAAAACAAAGCAAAACAGGTTGCATCCTGAAACACCAATTGTTTCTGATATTCTCAAGACAGAGCCTGGGGTCATATCTATGCAAACCCGGCAGAGCATTTAGTTTTGTAAACCAAAATATATTCATACTTTGCACATATTTACACCTGGCTCACGTTAAACTTCTAAAAATTTATAAAACACACAGAAAGAGAATTAATACAATATTAATTGAGAAAAAGAAATGTTATATATATATATATATATATATATATATATATATATATATATATATATATATATATATATGTGTGTGTGTGTGTGTGTGTGTGTGTGTGTGTGTGTGTGTGTGTGTGTGTGTGTGTGTGTGTGTGTGTGTGTGTGTGTGTAACATGCAAGATGTTTTTAAATTCCCATTCATTAGCCATGCAAAAAAAAAAAAAAAAAGAAAAAAAAAGAAACTTGAAATAGCAAGAATTTATTCAGGATGAAATTTGGAAACACTGATTACAGACATTAACATCACATGAATAAAATTGTTAAAAGTAGTAGAGTTGAAGGTAATGGAAAATTAATCTTCAGTGTATGCATGTTATAACCGGATTAGCTTCATGAATCTTTGACTAAGCGTGTCTAAACAGAGTCTCTCATTTAATTTACAATTTTTTATCATAATTTGTCAAAAGCACAAATTTGTCTGTTTTATTGTCCACGAGGACAGAAAAGGTGAAAACATAAATTCACTACATTAATTTTGTCCGATCAATGTGATGACATGTATTTTTGCAATTTGAAATATTCTGGATTAATGAAAACAAGACAAACTGAACCAGGTACTTGCATGGATATAACATTTGAGAATGTCTTCACAAGAAGACAAAGTTTAATTCTGATTTAAAAGAATGGCTTAGTATCCTATAGCTGTTGGAATTATAGTGAAAGATACTGGCAGCTTGTAGATAAATTTATATTCTACCGATTAACCGCATGTGGCGAGTGGGGCGGAGCAGAGCCCACTTGCCACACCGCAAAACTGTTTTCCCCCAACATACAGCATAAAACAAAATTATCACAATTACATTTATATATTTCATAAACAGTCTACTGCCTTCCTAAGATAATCAGTCACTAAATGATTCTGACAAAATTACAGGATGTTGTAACTTCATAGACTAAAGGCAGAACAGTCTCCTCGTCAGCTGCAGGGCTGTGATAAATAGCATAGGCACTGAGTGTATAATTAATTAAAATAGCTGAATGAATATTTATGAAGATATCCTTAATCACTTCTCTTCTTATATGTACTGTATATGACAGAACAATAATGGTAAAGGAAACAAAATTATCTTTTATCTTAATTATCAAAATGATATATATATATATATATATATGTGTGTGTGTGTGTGTGTGTGCGTGCGTGCGTGTGTGTGTGTAGATGAAAATGTACATTTAAAAGAATGACATTATACAAATGTGACAGACTGCAAAGTGTAAAGCAAAATTCCAAGACAAAAGATGAAAAAAGAAAAGGAAAATGTAACAGCTGAATTTACACACAGATTTATGTTATGCATTCAGAGCCATACAATATATGCATATCAACAGAAGCTAGGGTTGAAGATAACAGATCTCATAACAAATTTACCTTCACTATCTGACATGGCCCCCTGAAGGTCATCCTTTATAAAGGCAATGTCCCGTTTATAGCCACTTGTCCTGGACTCCTCTCTCATGTGCTGTTGGACTTCTGGAAGAGAGTGACTGGAGCCAAACTGGTCTCGTGAGTCTGCTGAGATGGGTGGGAGTGGGCCTGCAGATGCCCTGGCCATGCCCATGGGCTGACCTACAGGGCTCAGTGGACTCTCCTCTTCAGAGTTTTGTGCAACAATGGGAATTCGACCCCTGCTCTGACTAATTGGCAGACTTGTTGGTTTAGCCCTAGATACAAACTGGGAATCCATACCCTCACCCTCTGCTTTTAGGCGTAATGATGAGTTTGACAAGTCTCTTTTGATAGACAGGTCCAGTCCATATACAGAGGAAGGCCTAGAGGAAGGTCTTGACCGAGTGCCACTGGGGTAGGTGCCATCATCATGAAGGGAAGACCTTATGGTAGGCCCTAGATTGAGAGATTGGCCATAGTTGAGTGACTGAGACAGGCTAGCTCCAAGATCTGAACCCAAATATTTATGTTGCTCCGCAAGGTTCTTCCTAAGACCAAATGTTATCTCATCCTGCAGTAGCCTTGCCCTGGCAGACAGTCCACCAACTGATGAGCTGGCAGATGATAAAAAAGTGCTGTAATCTAGCTCATGGTCCCTGCTCTCTTGGATAGGTGAAAACTTTGTAATTTTGGGGTCAATTAGTGCTTTTTTATTCTTTAGCTGTTTCTGGTAAAGAACTGAGGCCGGAAGTTGCTTGGCAGCTTGCTTCTCTAAAGTTAGTCTCCCGATGCTATATTTGTCAGCTTTGGGGAAATGCTTATAATTAACGTCAGAGTGGAGGTAGTGAGGCAGGCCTGTAAGCTGTTCGAGACTATCCGTACCACGTCGGAACTCCTGCTTAATTTGTTGTTTTAACATCTTCAATTCATATGGCTCTTCCATGGAATCTTCGTCTGCTTTACCATATGAATGCAATCGAGAAGCAGCCTGAAGAGGTCCAAGAAAGTCTGCCACATCTGCTGTCCGACGAACATCAGCCGTCCGGAGAAGTCGGTCAGCTTTGCTTATATCCTTATCAGCGATACTGAAGCTTGAACCAAGGCCTGCAGAGCTCTTTGTGAGTTCACCGATGTCATCAATCAACACATAGTTCCTGGCATTGTGGTGGTCAAGGTCTGCATAGAAGGACTCAGCTGATATGCTGGACAAGGGACTGCTGGCCATGCTGGCCCTCTCTTCCAAGCCCATCCTCAGATCAAGGCTACTGTATTTGCCACCGAGATGGGAAACTCCGTATGCACTCTCTGTGGATGTAGGGACAATTAGGAGGGGCTGGTTGCGTACAACCTCATAGTTTGTCGTAATCTTTGGTTCTAAATCAGACAAAGTAGTCTGACGGGGTTTCTGATGCATCAGGAGGAGTGAGGAATGGTCATAGCCAGTCTGCTGGGACTGCTGATTGAGTGAGGGCACTGATGAGTAGATGGATTGGTAGGGGGACACCTGCTGATGGTAAAGAGACTGCTGCTGGTACAATGTCTGTTGAGGACACTGACTTGTTTGGGATTCATACTGATAATGGGAGTATGGACTCATAAGCTGTGCATACTGGGACTCAGACTCAGTCTGTGGTGGAATGAACTGGTTAAACTCTGACTGTGGGGCAGTCCGTGGCCGTTCTAGTCCATGACCATTACCTCGTGCCTCTCTGATATTGCTGACCTCGCTATCTGACATGTAGTCTCGCTCTTCTGCCACTCCCTGTAAGTAGGCTCTCTCTCTCTTCTCTCTCTCTTTCAGTAAAGCCTCTTTTCTTCGATTTATACCCATCTCCAGATACCTCAATTTAGCATCTATCTCTTTCTCCTCTTCATCAAGTTCTGCCTGAATCTTACGGAGTTTTGAGGACTCACGTTCAACTAAATCCAGCTCTTTGTCTATGTCTTGGAGGATTTTGGCCCGTGCCATAGTGGTGTTCCTGCACAATCGTCTTCTGGCAGAAGCAGTGGTGTACCCAGAGAGGCCAATGAGGGTATCTTCTTCCGGAGGTGGATGAGGTAGTGTGCGTTTTACTTTCTTCTGAGTGCCAAGTGGTGTGCCGCTCTGAGAACCTTTGCTCTGTTAATAAAACAGAAATAAAACAAATAAAACAGAAATAAAAAGAATAACAAGAAGCAATATATTAAGCATGGACCATTTACAATGCAATCATTATAAGAGGACAAAATAGATCAAATTTGTGCTTTAGATAAAAAAGAAAGAGTGAATCCATTTTAAATTGCAGTGCTTACTGAGTAGGTGTCTGAGTATTGGTACATCATTCTGTCCTCAGTGGTCGGACTGAGTGTCTTGGGGTCAGACAGAGATCGTTGTGAGGCCCTTAGTGATCTTGGACTACTGAGATGCCTCGATGAATCAGCAGTAAGCATCTTCTGTGAGCTTTTTCCAGGGGACACTGGTGAAACTGGGGAGCATAATACCTTTGGAGATTTGGTAACTAACAATGTTCCAACATCATCAGCTGTCAGGTGTGTGCTGACACTTATCTCAGAAGGAGCTGGACGTCTTTTATCTCTGTCTGACATAAATTCTGAATCACTTTCTGTTTGGCCCTCTCTGTGTAAATCTACTTTTGTGTCCAACTGAGCCCGCACAGGAGATCTCCTTATTGTCCCTGAATGCTCTGTCTGAACTGAAATCTCTGCTACAGTCTGAATTGCAATACTTGATACCTTGGAGCTTTTCCCCTTCTCTCCATCAGCATATCTACTGGAACGAGACCTGCGTCTGCTCCTAACGGGGACATCCCATTCATCCTGATCCTCATCATCAGTTTGCACACAGCTATCTACACTTCTCCTACTTCTTCTCCTTCTACCAGAAGGAATCTTTTCAACCCCATCTTCATCATCCGTTTGAACACCACTCTCAACCAATTTCTTTCCACTTAACCCCACACTTTGATCTTGCTTGGCTGTATCTGGCAAGTTTGTGGACAACTGCATTTGATCCTTTGTCTGAGCACTCACTGATGCAGGAATGATTGAACTATACTGTGTAAAAGCCCCAGAAGTTGTTGTTTGCCAGTTTTGACCGGATGTGGAGACATGGGTGGACACTGCAGATGACGCTGAATTGTCATCCTTCACTGGCCAGTACTGTCCATTATCTCCCCCAGAATATTTTGAGTCAAGTATGATGTCTGAGCTCAAGGGTGGGGAAATACACTTACTTGGCCTGAACCCGTATGGGTATATCTTTTGCTCTTCTAATTGTTGCTGGAGTTGCTGCTGTAATCGATGGATTTGCTCTAACTGAAATTGCTGCTGTGCAAAAGTTTCTTGCTGAAGAATCATATGGGTTTTGCGTTCCTCTTCTTGCTGCATTAGAAGTTGCTGCTTCATGTTTTGAAGTTCCTCCAGCTCCTTCTGAACAATGATCTGCTCTTGCTCACGGTAACGCTGTATCTCTTGCCTCTCCCATTCAAGTTCTTCCGCTAGACACAGCTGTTTCAATTTCTCTAATTGTAAGAACTCATGTTCAGCCTTGTACTGTTGGCTCTTGCTGTCATCTAAATCAGGGAAATTCTGGGATACCAGCATGTCCAGGGAGGCTGCTATTACCTCAAGAGTAGCATCTGAGTAGAGCTCAGGGAATGCTGTCAGGGAGGGAAGGAGATTGGCTAATGCAGAAGGTAGAATATCCTTTGATATTTCAGGCTGTGGGAATATTGAATGGTCTGTGGCTGTGGTGTGTACAAAGCCATATGGAGCAGGCTGATTTTGAAGTGCTGAAAATGGATCTGTAGAATTGGTGAGACTATTATATGTTGTGCTGAATACTGAACCTGGTTGGGTGGTAATTGCATATGTGGAGGGAACGGGTGCAGCAACAGATGAATAAACGATTCCATTTGTCGATCTTAGTAAACTACTAATGGCAAATGTCGTTCCTTCAGAATATGGAGTAGTGGTGATCCCAGTAAATGCCAAAGTGCCTTTCTTTGAGTAGTCTAAGGCTTCTTCTGTTATGTTAGGAAAACAAAAATAGTAGCATCATCAGCAGTATCTAAATGAACACTTGCTCTGTTTCATGCAACATTAACTAATGAACATGAAATAAAAAGTCAAATAGCATGCAAAGATCTTGTCAGTGTCATCAGATTAGCAGGATGCAAAGCCAAAACACTGAGGGACAACATGGAGGCAAATGCATGCATCTGTGTTTGAAAAAAAAGAACAGAAAAAGACAAGAATGAAAATCAAGACATTCAGTGCAAACATCACAAAAATAAGAGACATAACCAATAAATAAGACATTAACATTCAAATAAAAAGTCATACTGACCTGTTGACATTTTAGCTGATGTCAAATCAATAGCCCCCTCAGATGCCCCATTCTGATATGTGAATCCATTCTTTCTTTCATAACCAAAGAGTCCAGCCTCTCTGAAATCACTGTCAGATATCGAAGCCTTCATGGTAGTGAGATCTTCAATGACAGGTGTTGTGTGATTATCAATTTGATAGCCAATTTGATTGTCTGGTTGTGTGGTCACAGGAGGTTGTGTTCTACAGCTCCCTGTGAAAGGAATCCTGTAAATAACATCACAGCAAGCAGTCTGTCTTCCAGATGTTAGATCAACTGGTGTACCATCATCTTCCAAAACAGTTGTGACCACTCCAGAGGACGAGGACAAAGCAACCATGGTTTTCATTGGCTTAGATGTGGTGAGGTCTACAGGTCCAACTGCCGATGGCTCTATATGTATTGGTTTACCACAAGTGCCATTTGTGAAGCTCACTGGGGCTATAGTTACAGGCATAAGAGTAGGAGCTGTGGTTGCAGCTCTGTATGAAAGGTTAACAGGAATCTCTTCACTGGTTGCAGGCTTAGGTTGTGAATTCACAGGTCTGTACACTATCTGTGCAAGTGGCTCAAATGGATTATATGTGGTAAGTGGAAGAGGCACTGAAGCAGCATGCCCTAGGTCCAGAGGCTTGTCAACTGGGTTGTTGTTGTAGGCAATTGTAGCTGTGCAAGTGACAATTGTTATGCTGTCAGTTACAACAGAGAGTGTTGTAGTAGGGATTATTTCAGCACTAAGATTCACAATTTCAGGCTGTACAGCAGTGGCCTGTCGCCCACTTGAGTCACTTGAGAAGGAAGACTTATTTAAATCTGGGGCTGTCAGATCCATTCCTTGGTCAGTCATTGTAACATTGACTTTAAATGTGGTAAGATCTATAACGTCACTAGGGTAGTATATTCTTCCATTTTGTTTAGACTTTGGATGGACTTCTGGCTGGATTGTGGCTGTAGCACCCACAGGTTCATGTATGGATTCGACAGGAATCCTCTCCTGGACAACTGACACAGTTGTAGTTCTTTGTACTTCAGTCGTGACAACTTGGGTTACAATATTAGGCAATGCATCAGGATGCTGCTCAGTTGTTGAGATTGTAGAGTAGACTTGGCTCATGCTTGATATAACTTTATCTTGTCCACAGATTTCTTGACTCTCAATAGATTTTGTAAATTGTGTAAATGTGACTGGTACTGGTGGCACAGTTGTTGCAGACTTCATTGCTGGGATTTCTTTTTTTTGCTCATAAACTGCTTGGTGCCCTCGAAGCTGTGTTATTGGTACTGGTAATGGACCCAGTTCAGGTAAGACGTCTTCAGAAGCTGAGACTATTAGTACTTCTTCCATATCCAAACTAGGAATGTCTTCATTTTTAGCTGGGATTGGAATCTGGGTTATTGTTATTGGATTAGAATATGTTGTTTGCATTTGTTGCATTTCAAGTTCATGTTGCACATCACTCACTGTATTGTGAGGAACATAATCAGCAGAAACTCCTGACAGTGGAGCTAAGAGAAGAGGAGAAATCAAGGAAGGTGTGGGGTACACTATAGCTGGATATCCTGTTGGTTCCATAGGAATGGGCGGTGGTGGTGCTGCTGCAACAGGTGCTGCTGGAATCAAAACAGTAGGTGCAATTACAACTGATGCTGTATCATGTGGTCTTATAATTGCAGATGGGGAATTAATTGTATTCTCCATTGTGATATGAGGAACAACAGCCATAGACTGTGCTACTCCTGGTGATGCCACTACAAGAGGTGCTGAAACAAATGTTTGTACAGAAGCAACTTGCAGCTCTGGGACTGTTACACAAGGATCTGTAATACTTTGTCTTGAAACAGCAGCTAAAGTCTCTGTTGTGACTGAAGCAAAGTCAGGTGACATCACCTCAAGGGGCACAGCTGCATTTAAAACTGAGGAAAGCTTTGGTGGAGCTGCTACAATTTGTGCAGAAATTAATGACACAGGTGCATCCACTGAATCTAGAGCAAACACAGATTGAACCTGCTGTCTGGGAGTTGGCAGTGATGATTTTCTCATCGGTGCTTGAGTTGTAATGCTCTCAACAGGTGATCCTGGTTCTGAGGGCAATGTTATCACCACATATGTTTCAAGAGTTCTAGCAAATCTGGGTGACAAAGGTGATTTTGGTGATGAAGCACTGTGCTTGGTCTCTACAGGGGCAGTCAAACTTAGTGACAATGCATTTGGAGGTTCCCTTGTTCTTGGCAAAGTTGCAGCACGAACTGCTTGAACAACTACCGTCTCAGGGCTAACTGGTGGCTTAACGCTCTCTCTTGATCTGTGACTAAATACCAGTCCTGGTGGAATGCATACAGGTTTGGGGGGAACAGCGGGTGGGGATTTGTGTGTTGGGGTCACAGCTGATTTTATATTTATACTGGCCACATCTGGTGGGGGTTTGGTTAGAGTTGCTGTAACTGATGAGGGAGTTGGAATAGTCTTTTGCTGGTTAAAATCAGCCTTGGGTACTGCGGTATATGGCAATTCTGGTGGCGAAGCTTGAGGAGGTGGTGGAAATGAAATCACTGGTTTATCTGTTCTTTCGTGAGAAACATGGGGTTTTGCAGATGTCACACAATGTGGAACTGTTGAATCAGTGATGAAACTTGACATTTCGGCTGGATAGGTAAAAGGAGAAACACTAACAATAACAGGGTGGCCTCTCCCATCTTCAATAGTTGTTTTAAATGCCACATTTTCAAGATTTGGCAATTTAACAACAACTTGACCTTGCTCTGTCTGTACAGGAGAAATTATTTGTGAATCTGGCTGTTGGGAAGAAATTCCATCATCTGGTGCATTTTCCTTCTGAATTTCCACCATTGTTGGCTGAATATTGGTCAGCATTGATTGAACTGGTTGGGAGGATGAAGTTCCAAAAGCAACAGTTGTAGTAACAGTGGGAGAAACAACAGAGACTGTCTTTGCAGCAATATGCTCTCTATGACCGGCTGGAGGAGAAATAGGGGCTGCCTGGCCTAACTGGGGTGCCATGTGGGATCTGGTTTCTTCTGGCATCTGAACAGAAATCTGAATAGAAACACTCGTTGGTGGTTGAGTCTCTTTTGCTGAACCAGGAATACTGGATTGAGCAGATGGTGGTGTGACCACTTCAACAGCTGAGCTAGTCTGGTCTGTAGAGATAACCTTTGCTGGTATCGGGGCTGATACCATTGTTGGAACAGAAATAGGTGCTTGATCCACTGCTGAAACTGTAGCTGGAAGTGGGGCATAGGTTAGAGAAGGTACTGGAAAAGTCCCAGAGATTGATTGATATGGAGATGTAACCAGTTCTGGCATTTGGACAACAACGGTGGTAGGTGTAGGAATCTGATTTCTGAGTGCAGTGGATGGCAGGTTAGGCGCTGAAACTTGAGTTTGTTCTAGAACTGGATGGTCTAAAGCAGGGGACACAAGATCGGGCATTTGAACAACAACAGAGGTTTGTGTTAAAGGTCTTTTCTGAGACTGAACAATGGGTGTAGCAACAGTAGTATTATGAGTTTTTACATAGTCTACTTTTGGATCAATTATTTGTGCAACAGCTTGTTTGTTTATAGAGTCTGATTTAGAATCTGAAAGTGATTCATGTATTGCACTGGCCAAAGGTTTCTGAGCTAAATCTTGATTAGCTGAATTCAGTATAAAGGATGAAAGACTATCTGGAGTAGGGACCGTTTCCTGTTTAGGTTGTGGTATAACTGTTGGTTTTGGTGCAGGAATTGGTTTTGGACCTGGTGTTGGCTTTGAAACAAGATTTTCAGAAGGAGTCGGAGTGCCAGCATTTTCTGAGACATGTGGTGAGGCTGGAATGACCGGTGAAGGGGATCCAATAATATGTGTGGAAGGTGCAACAGGAGCACTTGCTGATGGGTATGTTGTGGCTTGCTCAGACACCAAGTCTGGCATGTGAATTACAACTGGGGCAGAAATTTCAGCAACACTGGGGCTAGCTGGAGTGGTTAATTCAGATGTCTGGTCAGAAACCGGAGAGGATGATGGTGCTGTTGTTAGTTCTATATTTGAATCTGGGGATGAGACTGTTGGTGGAGATAGTGGTGATATTGCTGTTGTCTCCACAATATGTTTTGATGAGGGAACTTCACAGATTACAGAAATGGGAAGATTCTCAAATGATTCTTCTGGGTCTTGTGGTTCCTCTTCACTTTGAGGGATATTAGTTGGCTCAGATGACATTTTTTCCAATGTGACACAGTACTCCTCTTCAACTTCCTCTTCACCAGAGGAGCACTGGGTAATCTTTAAGTCAGGAATTGGATATAACGCTTTATTCCCAAATGCATCCTGAGTCGATGTGGACTCTGTAATATAAGGCTCCAAAATGCATTCTATAGGTTCAGCAAGGTTGTCTTCTTCCCCACTTGAAGGGATGAGAATCACCTCAGGGGAATCATATGATGACTCAGACACAGTTAGAGGGGAGGCAGGAGACACAGGAGTTGACTGTGTTGGACTTGTTCCCGGTGTTAAAACATCTTGTTGTGTCTTCAATTGCTCTTCATAGGCATTCTCTGTTGGTGACAGTGGCTTTGCATTTTTATCTGTAATAAGTGCATCATTTCCAGAAATAGTCACATAACAAGTGTCACTGACATCAAGTGGCAAGGATGTGTCAACCTTTGTTGCATGTGTTTGCTGAGTCTCCTTCTCTTTTTGCATGATCTTGCTCCTTTTATGCAACACCTCCTCATAAGCCTCATCTGGTGTCATAAGTATTCTCACCGACTCATGTTCAGACAGCTTTCTCAAATCTTGCTCATGGGTGACTTTACCAAGATCTGTTGCAGCCTGTTCTTGTTCTTCAACTAAAGTTTCATAAGCATAGTCCTCTATTAACATGCCTCCGTATAATGGTTCAATATCGGGTGGTGTGAATTTCTCTGATGTTGTGTATTCCTGTGCTTTCTGCAGCATTTCCTCATATACCTCTTCAGAACTCTTTAATGGCTTCTCTGCAGCATCATGTGTTTCAGATGATAATGTTCTGTATTCTGCATTTTCTGGTTCAGATTCAAAACTAGGTGAAAAGTCAGAGAAGGAAGAGGACTTCTGTTCATCCATCCCTGTTGCCTTCCTTAATTTATCAGTTTTAATCAAATTATCACGTCTCCTTCGCATGCCCAGATCATCTCTTTCCATCTTAAATTTTTTTGTGGCCTTTCTTAACTGCTGCTGATCATCTCTTTCTTCTTCGTGATCCATGTTTTCACCCTCCTCACGTAACTTATCATCCTCAGACGAGTCCTCTATAGTGGGAAGGGCTTGGCCATGAGGTCTGTGTTTTGCCTTTCTTTGCTGTCTACCCTCTGCTTTTGCCTTTTTATGACTTGGGCTACTATCACTGTCTTCATCAATAGAGGATACGGAAGTAGGAGAAGCTGTTCCTGGCGTGATGCTAGACACCTGAACACTGGACGACCCATCACCCTTAGATGAGTCTTCAATCAGACTCTCATGTTCCTCTGTGGTCTGTCTAACAGGAGTTTTTTGTGTAATGGCTGTGGTGTCATTAGCTATGATATTTTCATTGTCATTTGACACATCTATTTCCACTCTGATTTCTTCTAATGCTTCTGGGACAGGGATGGCTTGGGCAACTTGATCATCTTGGTCACGAGAAGACAGACTGATATCAGAAATCTCCTCAGGCTCTACACTAAGTTTCTTTAGAGCACGTTTAGTCTTCAAGGAATCATCAGATTTTTCGACGTCTCTGGTTTCTTGCGGTGTTTGTTGTTCTTCTCTGTGTTTTTCCTCAACAGAAGGTAAGTTCTCCTCTTCACCCATGCACATAAGTTGTCTTCGTATGAACTCTTCGTCATCTCCGGAATTTGAACTGTCTAGTTTGTAGTCCTCACTGCTGGAGGAAGCAGGCCTCACTCTTCTTCTCTGTATATGAGGGGAGGGTTCACTCTCACTGCTGTCCTCATGGTATTGTTTTACACTGTCTGATGTTCTGACAGGCAACAGTTTTGTCGTAGTTTCTTTTATGGTCATTTCACTGACTCTCTGTATCTCCTTAAGCTCCTCCTCAGCCGAGCTGTATGATTCTACCGATACCGGAAAGATGTCCTTTCTATGTTGCTCTTTAATATCTGCTTTTAAGGTGTCTACTTTAGAAATTTCTGGAAGACTGCTATCTATCTGTACCACAACATCTTTTTGTTGTCCTTCTATTGCAGGTTGAGTGTATGTATCCTCTTTAACCTGCGGAAAATGAAGAAAGAAAAAATTGAAAATACATGAAATTACTATTGTAGTAATTCCAGTATTGTCTTAAAAGATGCTTGCCTACTACTCATGCCTAACAATTAATTTTACTATAATACAATAAAATAATATAAAACATTTAAATAATAAAACAAAAACACGTATTGCATTGCTCAATAATATCTATGTAATAATATATCTTTACCTTATCTGTCTCAGTTGACACTGCTGGAAGCATAGACATCGGTTCTTTCTCTACTTGTGACTCATCTGGGACTTTGTCTTTGACTGTTTCTTTTAAAGTGACTGCAGCAGAAGTAATAACAGCTTTCTGAGTCTCTGCAGCTGATATTTGTGCCACCACAGCGGTCATCTCTGTCTGCAGCATATCTGCATTAGGAACAGCAGGGAGAGGTGCAGGGAACACTGGAATGGTCACCATTGCCTTTGCAACAGTAGCAGGGATGGTTTTCTCCTCCTCTGCCTCTGATGGTTTTGGCTCAGATTTTGGCATAGGTGTCTGTGCAGAAGTCTCAGACAGCTGTGTTTTGGGTGTGACTGTAGGCTTTTCTTTTGTGGATACTGGGCTGGATATTGTTATTTTTCCCATGCCTCCCAGCTGCCCAGCTAGAGCTCTCTGTGTTTGACAAATCAAACACAACCACTCAGTCTGCAAAAAGACATACAATGAGATTTGATAAATATATTGCAAATCATTATTTAATAAAATATCTCAGAAATACAGGTGTCCTATTAATTTAGTGTCACAAATTATTCTGATGGTCCTTACTGTTGATGGTCTATACCTCCTACCCAAATTAAATATTTTTTAAATAAATTACTAACAACCTTATGCCAGGGTTCTGCCCTGGCAGCTTTTTCTGTGTTGTTTTTGTTTATTTATTTACTTTTTGTCATTGCTTTGTCTTTGTTTATGCCTGCCATGTGCTCCTGTGGTCCTTCTTTGTTTCCCTTGATCACGTCCCCTCTTGTTTAGGTCTCGTTTTGTCCTCGTTTCTGTAATTGTGCTCACCTGGTCCTCGTTTACTTTCCTCCCATTTTATTATGCTGTTTTTCTTCTTATGGTTACTGGTTTGTCTTGTGCCATAGAGATAGTTACTGACTTGCTGCGCTATATTCCAGTTGTGCCCTGTTACGGTGTATCCTTGTTGTAGTTTGTGCTCTTGATTTTCTGATTCTGGTTTAGCTCCTCTGTAATCTTGTTTATATTTAATTGTAATATCATATTTAGTTATTATCGATCTTGTTTCTACTCTCGAACTGTCTAGATTTTATACTTTAGATATTTTTCAGTCTAAATTTGGATATTTACATTACGTTTTTGTTTAGTTTTGCTTTGCTTTTTTTCTCATCTTGTTTCTGTGTTGCACTGAGTAGTAGTGTTGTGTGGACTTGAGTGGTGCCTTGTGTATTTGTTTGTGCTCTGTGTTTTGTGATTCTGTATTTCATTCAGTTAGAGCAGCACTAAAACACATGTCTCTGTTCCTACAGGTGACTGTGCAAGGTTTTGATGTGTGTGGCTACTTAACCATATTTTAGGGACAAATTTGTACCCAAAAGTGAGCTAAACCTGACAAATTCTCCAAAAATCTATATTTGGGTAGGTCCTTTTTGTAAAACTGGTATAAAATAAAGTAAAGTTTTTTTTTTTTTTTATATATATATATTGTAAAAATGCAGACCAAGGTTGGGGTTTGGGTGTACGGCAATAGCACATACAGTTTGTACAGTATAAAAAGCATTACACCTATGGAATGCCCCATTTAGTTAAGTAAATGTGTGTGCGAAAAAGAATGAGGAAAAAAATTGAGGACATGCTATGATTCAAATACACACATAGAGAGAGCTTCTTAACAGTAGATTAGGGTTTATTCCCACGTCCAGTGACGCAAACAAGCCATACTTCGTAGGCACATGGTCTGACTTGAAAACTTCTCTTTATCATGTAACACTCCCTAAGTCTCTATTGACATACTCAAAGTCTTATTCACAAAGCAGTGATTATAGAAACTACATTTTCTTAGAAATTGCATTGTAAATCACATAATTTCAAAAGCATGGGGCTTGCAAATGCATTACAAAGGAAAAAAATTGAAAGACAAATCACAAGACTAACTCTAGACTGTAGCCACAACTCATTTACAACATGGCTATTCTATAAAAAATGCTGCTAAATCTACTTATTTGTAGAATATTTGTATTTCATTTATCTCGCTCTAATGACATTTTACTAATGATTGCAACAGAAAGCTGAAAGATGTATTCTGGATCTTTTTAACATTATGTACTAGAAAGAAGAAATAAGGCATAACCAGATGATGGTAGACACATGTAATCACAGACAAAGAGGATAAGTCAACGAGTTAGATCAAGACAGCCTTCCTCTTCAGAGCGCCTGAATTACAATAAAATATCAGACTGAAGAACAAGGGTTTGACTGGGTCATTACAAAGTGTCACCATGGAAACCAGATAAGATTTATGTCCCCAACAGCTCCTTTAGCTCTGTTCTAAAACCTAGTGAGCTGCCTACCTAGACAGCATCTTAGGCATGCTTAGGTAGACTGAAAGCATTACAACTACTCTTCGAACAGAAGGCATAATTGATAAAAAAAAAAAATAAAAAAAAAAATAAATAAGGAGAATTCATTATATAAATAAAAACATTATAATCATTTTGATTTTTTTTCTGTTAATGTACTAGTTGGCTCAATATTGTATGGAAGTATTTTTATGCTATTGAACTGTACTCTTAGCAATGAATTCTACTGAATTAAAAAACTTAATAGACAGCAATTGATTGCAAAACTTTGTAGTTCTTATGAATTTGGGCAAATTAGTGAATAATTAGTAGTAACGGGGGCACATTGGTGAGACAATTGCCTAGAGCAGCTTATTTATTGAGAAAAGCTCAACACTTCTGAACAAGTAAAGCTTAATGAGACTTAATAAATCCTGTAAATAATACAGGAAATATGAACATGATATACTAGAAAACTACTAGCTTACCAGATATTCAAATTTCCCTGTTAGAGTGAGATAAATTATCTCACAAACACAGCCATAAGATAAACAGAAATGCCCATGGTTGCATACTAATTTCCACACTGGCTATGGCTTAAGTCAAAGGTGCAATAATCACCTCTAATGGAAACTTGACATGCTTATCCATATGCAAATCGAGGAGAAGCCTAATTCAATGCACAGGCCCATCAGAGCAGGGAGACCAATCAGAAGATTAATCAACAATAAAAAGAACCAATCAACCAATCAGCATTTACGACTTTGTGAAAGAATCCTAATCACTGCTGATTTTCAGTACTATGTATGCCGGCAATGTAGAGTGATCACAGCCTACAAATAAAACCACAAAAACAAAAAGACTGAATTGTGGGCACAACAAACAGGAAAACATCAAGCTGTCTCATCTTTATCAATGTGCTAAAGGATGCACAGAACTGCATATTTTCAAGCCTGTGTCTTTAAAATGAATAATTTTGATTTTTTTTTTTTATTCATATAAATCTAAACAGCACGCCGAATTGTATTTTATTTTTACTTTCGCAGAATAAACTGATATGCAACCTGTATTAACAGAATATGGCGATTCCAGTTTTTCATTATAAGAATATTTTGCTAACATTCAGAATCCAAAGTTGCAGAATATCTTTAGTAATTTATAAAATTCTTCCTCTACATTATATAAATGCTTCCTCAACTTTACTTTGTCTGCGAAAATAGAAAAGGACAACAGCAGAAGTATGCTTTTCAGATCAATCTAACTAATGTCATGGTGATTACTTTCATTCTACAAAGAGTAGTCAAGGAGAGATATCATTCTCTAAGATCAATTATGTCTGCTCAAGCATTTGGGAAGAAATGTCAATGTCAGCATCCTTGAATAACGAAGACATGATTCATTTGTGATACATATATTATTAATTGTTGGGTGATTTACACTTTTCATTACTATGGAATATAAATGCCCAAACTACTAGTACACTGGTACAAACTCAATCTTACAATTAAAAAATAAATAAATAAAAAATACTAAACAGTTAGTTGTTCTACAACATCACATTCATAGTTTATTCAGTACTTCAGACTGTATGATTGACAAAGACTTTCTTTTGTATGTTTGAAAGAAACTTTTTCAGAACTTCCATAATTTTTTTTTGTTTGTTAATAATATGTATTATATTTATAATATGTGTGTGTGTCTACCTCACAATTGCAAAACCACAAATATTAATTTCTTGAAATACTGACTATAACCAAAAATGTATTCACTACAGAGATTTTTTAGAAATTTATTTGAATTTACCTTTTATGAAACAATTACATTTGCATGGCTTTTATAGTCTTAGAAATCAAATTTTTAATTCTTTCATATTTTCAGATTTGGACTATGGAAAACTTGCCCTCAAGGGCACTGTGCGAGAGAGGCTTCTTGAGGAATAGTGCTTCTAAAAAGGTTCAACATTCAGTACTCTATAAATGCAGTAAAAAAAATATAATAAAAAAAATAAAGATGAGATACTTATGTGTACTGAAGTTTACTGCTGCATTATGTGTCCAATGTTCTTGTCTGTCATTAACTCAAATTTTATGCTGAGTTGTTACCATCCTAGCACAATGACCGCAAATGCATCTCCCTGCCTGCCACAGCTGGTTCTGAAGCAGCCAGGCCTGGCTGAACGCCATACAAAGTCCTTTTTAATTACAGACAACCAGCAAGGACCAGCAGGCCTGGACACAGGCCTCACATGAGCCTTTGTTCTCAGCGATTAACCCCAGAAAAAACACAATATAAGACTCATCAAGCCTTACATCACCACAATAAGGCACTCCGCTGAAGGAGATATCTGACCTTTTACCTGTTAAATCTGTTCAACTTCAACCAGCCAGGATGACCTGGAGTAATAGCGAATGGCATAGCGAATGGCATAGCTATACAAGTTGCATCTTTTCAATATCTGAAAGCTTTACTCAATAGAGCCTGTTACTCTCCAGCCATCTAGACAATTGCATTTTCCTTAAGAGCTCCTTAAAACATAGTTATTCCATTCATCTGCTAAGGGTAGCACAATCTGCAATGCCAAAAGCCATTAGGATAATAACACTTTGTATTCAACATTCATTGCTGCAAAAGCTCGCTCCCTAAAGCTCTGTAAATGAATGCATACTGACGGAGTTCCAAGCTGCAGCTGTTTCAAAGAGCCCAAATATACTGTAATTGCATTTTGTAGTAACGTGCCACAAATTTGCATAATATTCTAAAATATCTCACACGACATACCAGGTGAAATAAAGTTGCATTTTGTTATCCTGTCTGTTCTTCAAGATTTGGATTGGAGAAGTAAGATAAATTTATAGCCAAAGTTATATATTAGAATTGCTATTCCTTCATGGGACCACAGCATTGCAGAGCTGTGTCTGACACTGTATTGATTCCTGGAAGCTGCCTTTGGCAACGGTTGTAACTGGCTAATATAGTGAGCTTTAAACCACCCCCGCAGTGGTACAGTCCCAATAAATCAGGCCCCATGATAATAGAGAATCTTGACCTACTAATCTGTAATAAGCAGAGTGCTCGGGCACTGAAGGCACAGAGCCAAACCTTGCTGCCCTACGGTGTGACAGAAAGCAGATAAACAGAGAGAGAGGTGTAGAGAAGGTTTTTTTTTTTTTTTTTTTTTTACAATATCCTCTTTTTATTCTTGCATGCATCAGCAGAATGTATAATTGAAGACACATAATTTGTCTTGGGTACAGATTTAAAGACAGAAGATGAAAAATAAAATATTTCAAATTTTCTTTATAAATGACCAAACTATGCTGAGTGTTTCAAAATGCTCTCTGTTTGTGCCTTAGTGATGTTCTTTCGACTGCTCTCATTTGAAGACATGCACAGGCACGCTGTGGGAGCATCTAGAGAGCTCATTTGTTTATAAAGCAGCTTGTGAGAAGGGAAAAGAGTAAGGTGCATCTCGCTAGTCTCGCCTCAGACTATTTATACACTCACCGTCTCCTCCAAGGCAGCTCTCCTTTTTGACTCAGGAACAGTTGCCGTCTGCATTAAAGAATATGAAATATCTCTTTCTGCAGCTATCTGTGATTCATGCAGCATTTGCAACAGAGCCAATCTCATGCACTGGGGTGTGTGCAACCTATACATGTAATTAAGACTGTGTAGGTCAAAGATTAGGAGAATTAAATTAGATTTGTTGCTGTGTAATTCCTGAAAATTGCGCTTGGTGCAGAATGGTTCTAAAATCATTCCAATATCTTTTGTAGAAATAAATGAAAGCAACAGACTTTTATCTCGTTATCTATTTATATTCCTATGCATTAAAAACATTGCTGCAAGCAGCAATTATGGAGCCAAGCACACTTGTGGAGTGGAATATTGTAATGCAGAGCAAATTTGTGACATATACTTTGTAAGGCTGCACAGATTTGTGTAGTCATGACAACCGCTGACAGCTAGGGTTTTGAAAACAACTGGTTCAAAGGCTAGAAGCAGATTTATTATTGAATTATAACTTTTTACATAAAGCAATACGAAATATTTTGTTTCAATATCCTCACTATTAACTTTATAACAAAGATGTTGAAGATTGGACGAATGTTATTTGTGGTAAAGAAAAAAAACAGTATGCTAATTGGTTAAAATTTGTTGGTATATGATTGATTCTGAAAAAAACTGGTAGTCATAGTAGTCCCTGGTCTTTGACAGAAAAAGCATTATCATCAATATATTTCATTACTGTACACGCAAATTGTTTGGTATATCATTATATAAATTAATACACACATACAAAATAAGTAGGAATCCCATAAAATCTGTTAGCTGAGGTTAAAAATATGCTTGACAAAATTAAAACTATATAACTGTAAGGAATCAATTGAAATCACCAGTTATTGTGATGTTCATGGAATTTAAAAAAAATAAAGAAAATAAGAGTTTTTTTTAAACAGAAATCTTTTGTGATAATATAAATGTTTCACTGTCACTTTTAATCAATTTAATCCATCCATATAATCCTTAAATCATATTTACCACAAAGTTTTGACAAGTAGTGTATCTAAAACTTATTAAGTGGAAACATTATTCTACAAAGAATAACTAGACACTCTTCAATCAATGTGCCAATGATTTACTGTACATTTCTAGGGGCTGCCACAGACTAACAGGCAGAAAAAAACAGCAGAGGAACAATAAGATGCCTAACAGATATAATATATGCCTACACACCTTTGATGCGGGGCCCCATAAAAAGATTGGCTGTTGCCCCATGCAGGTCAGGTTATATGATAGAAGTTAGATAATTGCATTAAATAAGTCTAGCAGGTTTTCCGTGCCTCTCAGAGTCTCAGTATAATAAACATAATTTATTAGCAAGCAGAACACCTTGAACTCTTCCATGCACTGGGATGATCATATTACTGTGCATGAAGCATCCAGGGCACAAACACACAGACACACCAAAACACTGCATGTGCGCACACACAAGACTAAAAGGAGAAAAATAGAGATAAAGAAAATGTGCACGTAGTGACAATGGCCATGTTGTGTAAACCACCAGAGCATTGTTCTGTGTTAATGACATGACAGAAAACACAAACCCATCGAGGGCATACACAACTCTCTTGGGCACAGCTGGGCTGCAGTGTATTACCACCAGAGGAAAAATGAGGAAGCACAGCAGACAGTAACCCCTGCAGCTCTGTCAATTATTGCATATAAGACCAAACAGAACACTTTGTTCTTTAAATAGTTTCATATACAGTAGCTATGTAAACAACTGCAAGGAACTGAAAGCTATGGAGTTAAAATGATGTCATTGCATACGAAGGGTAGGAGTTGTGGAAGGGTCCATAAAACTGTAAGCTTAAATTAAATTTGCATGCATAAGATAAGCTTTTTGAAGGCGTAAATCGCGTTTCAAGTGTAAGAAAAAAATGATTTGCAGAATTTCACTGTCACTCATTGGTGTAATTCAAGTATTGTGAAACTGCAGCTTCATGCTAAAGCAAAATAAATATGACCTGCATGCTTTTGACTTCCATTTCTCTGCGCTTACACTTTTGGTATGTTGTTTTTGTGAAAATACGGTCAAAAGTACTGCAAGCATGTGAACAGTGATTTGCAAGCGAAAACAACACTTTAAAGAACTGCAAAACAGATCAGCTGCACTGAACCAGTCTGTGTGTGTTAAAAAAAAACTTACTGTTGCAAATGTCTAAATGACGTGTTGTGCACGTGGGGCAAAAAGTTCCCGAAATAAACCAATATAAATAGCTCCATCTTTCTTTTCTCTGCGCTTACAATTTTGGCACAATTCTCTCACTGACTGAGATTTGCAAGCGTGAAGGAGAGGGCGGGTCCACCACCTTCTTGTAGCCAATCACATGAGGCTCTGCTGACTCTCCATTTACTCTTATCTGATTGGAAAATTAACGTATCATGTCCCAAATTTAATTTACGCTTAGAGTTTTATGTATACTTCCACAACTCCTACCCTGCGTATGCAAATCTTTATGACGTCATTGTAACTCCATAGAAAGCGTAATCTCAAGATCAAACAGACTATCCATTGCAATGAAATTGCAGTAAATAATTCGGAAACAGCTGGATTTCTGACATCAGAAAAAAGGGAGATATATAATACCAGGAGAAAACTACTGATTTGCATTCCCATTCATCTTAATGGTAGTTGCTCAGCTATTGAATGACATTAAAGGGGGGGTGAAATGCTATTTCATGCATACTGAGTTTTTTACACTGTTAAAGAGTTGGATTCCCATGCTAAACATGGACAAAATTTAAAAAATTAAGTTGTACGTTTGAAGGAGTATTTTTGTTCCAAAAAAACCTCTTCCGGTTTGTCACAAGTTTCGTAAAGTTTTTTTCGAGTATGGCTCTGTGTGACGTTAGATGGAGCGGAATTTCCTTATATGGGTCCTAAGTGCGCGCGCGCTGCAGTATAGCAGAGCACTGAGAGGCTGAGCACAGCCTGATCAGAGCGAGAGCGTCGCGAAAAGTCACAAAAGAAGTGTGTTTTTGGTTGCCAGGGCAAGACAACCCTGCACAGATTACCAAAAGAGAAACAGCATTAAGGGACCAGTGGATGGAGTTTATTTTTACAGAGCATCAACGGAGTTGTGCAAGTGTTTTTGTTTGTTCCCTGCATTTCGGATTGCACATCATTTATTTCTTAAGGATAATGCAGTCCCAACGAAAAAGGGTTACGATTGTGTGTTGGAACCACATGCGGTGAGTAAAACTGCTTCAAATATCTCTGTGTTGTTAACTTAGCTATCAGCGCGTAAGCACATCAAGTAAACAACATGCGATGTTGTCATCAAACTGCACTTTCCACATGTACAGCTTAAAAAAAAAAAAAAAAAAAAAAAAGACGACATAAAGTGGAACTTAGTCATTTTCCAAAACCGCTAAGCAAATATATACAGTTTCAGTACATACCACATAGCATACCGCCTTTGCCTCTGGATCTGTGTCACAGCTTCCACATGCTCTCAACTCAAAAGCCTACTGGCGCTCGTGATTCTTTAGCTCCGCCCACACGTCACGCCTCTAGACGCTCGTGTTTTTCCTGGAAAAATCGATACAGACTATCTTTCTCTTATAAATATAATAAAAAAAATGACTTTTTGGAGTTATGAAGGATGCAGTACTACTCTATAGGTACTCAAGATTAACAGGATATTGAGTGAAAACGAGCATTTCACCCCCCCTTTAAGCACTAAGGTGGAAATGGTACTGTAAAATTAATGATGAATGAACACAGATGCTTTCGGTGAAAGAAACATTGACTATAAAAAAATAAATATACAGCTGGAAGGAACTGAAAGCTTAACTACTGCAATAAAGCAGCACTAAATAAATCAGAAATGGTTGGCTTTCCGACATCAGAAAAAAATAAAAAAAGATCTACAATACCTAAAGAAAGCTATCAATTAACAGTCTCACTCGTCTCAATGGCAGTTGCTTGTCTAGCTCAAGTTATTACTGTGCTACAGTGGAAACGGTAATGTAAAACTAAATATCATAAACATTTTTGGTGCAAGAAGCCTTGACTTTCATATTAAGTAGACTTGTAAATATATAAAATGTAAATTATACATATAAAAATATTTATTTTATTGTATATAAATATAAAAAATATATCTTTACATATATTGGTCACACACGCACGCACACGCACGCATACGCACGCACATATATATATATATATATATATATAATGCTAAATTTGTATGATATGACCCCCTTAAATGTGTGACTGTGTATTATCACACTTAAAATTGGTTAATAATAATTTACCTAAATATAACAACATTATTATATCATTCATATATAACTACTCATATAAAAACAATGTCATTATTTTTCGTTTGTCATAATTGCAAACAGTAAGACATCAGCATAGGCTGTTAGATGGCATACAAAAATACAATGGTCCCCTTGGGTCCAGCGACAGCTTTCTTGGAGCTGCTGTCACAATGCTAGCTGTGGTAGATTAAATCTAAAGCTATTTTTGGCCAATAGTGTGCCAGATGCGGACATGGCATATCACTAAATATCTTAACATCACACATCAGCATTTGAAGCTATGCCTACAGCTTTACAAATGACAGATAAGTGAATGTGCAATGTCATTCAAAAGGTTGTTTGGGCATGCACTGTATTTTCCAATTAACATCAGAAGCACATGGTCTGTTTTCTTGTGTGAAGGTGCAGGATTGCAGAGGCCAGAGTTAAAGGCTCATGTTAAGGGCATATTAAAAGAGACTGACTGTGTCATATCCAAAAGGGCAGGATGACAGTGCAGTGCCAAATATGATTCAGCACTGAAAAATGCAAAGCTGTCTGTTTCTAAGAGGACCATCTTCTGCAAATAGTTTTTATATATACACAAATAAAAGAAAATGTTCTAGGCAGTGTGACTGGCAGTGTGTCTATCAAATCTATGAATACAGTAAATAGCCTGTTTATAAACCACTAACTTTCAAAATATATAGAAACACTGCAAATAACACCAACTGATAAAATGTACACATAATGGTGCATACTTTTTCCATAAGCAGACATCAAATTGTATCATACTTTAATTGGATCTACAGTGGACACAGGTGTACTGAACACCCCAACAATGTTGATTATATCATAGTTAAATTTACCCATCTATAGCTGTTTCTACACTGCACACAGCTGCAAATATACTGATTACAATTATGTGGCATAAATGTATTTGCACAGATTCACAATTTCTGGAAACAGTAGCTCACATGAGACTTTTCATTAGCATGCACAGCAGGCGGAAAATGAGATGCAAGCTGATTGTCAAAACAGAGTTCATATAGTTTGTCAGACTAAAGGCAGCATAGGAGCATATTTTACCAGGTTGACTACACAGTCAAGTGTTTAATGATTAATTCTAAATATAAATGTCCAAATGTTAGCCCACTGTAGCCCATTACATTTACACATTCTAAATAACTGAAATCAAAAAAAAAGAAAAAGAAAAAAACAATACAAAACAAAAACCACTGAGAGAACAACTGAAGCTGCATACTGAAGTAATGAGCATCACAGAATATTAAATACTGTAAAATGTCTTATTCTCATACTATTTCCTTCAGCGTGCTGTAACAATCCACCAATTCATAAATGAAACAATTTTCTCATTAAATTACTTCTGCAATCAAATCTCTGATGAAAGCAATGAACAGCTTGTTGGGGTCACAAGCACAGGAAGTTACATTAGCATAAATGGTGGACAGCTGACATGCTGTGGGAAGTGGCCATGCACATGCTGCAGATGGCATGGGAGCTTTAGTCCATCAGACCACAAGAACAAGGTCATCATCTGACAACTCACCTTGCCTCCACCCTCATCACAACCTCCATTAAGGATATCATCACACCACACCACCAGTCTCCATATTCAAACCTTTGATCACTTTAACAGTGCACTGCAAGCTATGACTCTCTACAGTCACCCTGTTACGTAACCACCCATTTTGTCCAAACACAGGGATTCTTCCCCCGGACTCAGCACTCAGCACGTTTCAGCATTAGCATGAAGCTATACTCTCATAAATACCACTCATGCAGACTATCGCCTCTGCTCTCTAAGCTTAGTGTTAACTCAAGGACTGGGCAGCTCACCTAATAAAAGTTTGCAATGCAGAGTGCATGCATAATTGAAATTTTTATTTTATTTTATGGTCTTGTTTTGCATACAAACAGCCGTTAAATCATCAAAACACCACTACTGCCCACTTTCATTTTTTTATGCTTTGAATTTCCAAACAGTTTAATTTATTAGCAGTTTTCTGTCACCAAAGGGACAATTGTGCCCACTTTCATTTTCTATGCTCTAAAGTCATAAGCCACTTAATTTCTTAGCAGAGTTTTGTTGACTCAGTCAACACTGGCTGTTAATGGCCAAACCTGACAGAATTCCAATCACTCATTGTTCCCTGCAGAATGCCAATACCAATGCCAATACATTTGGCTCTTCTACTGCATCCTCAGCCCTTGTGGAGTTTGTGATATTACAATAATTTGGAAAGAGCCATCTGGAGAATGAGTGGGCATAACAGAGGTTACGAGCTGCACATTGGAGAAGCCACCACTCCAGATTTTCTGTCTGTCAGACTCATGCACCCAAGAACATTGGCTCATTTGTCATCAATACATAAGAGTTAAGAATAAAAAAGATAGCATTTTGGGCAGTGGGTAGTGACTCCACATAATAGATGTATATATACTAAGGATACATATTAAAAAGAATAATGGAATGGACATTATTCATGCAAAAACCAGACCTTTAGAAACAAAAACTTCAGACAAAGAAATAGTCAATGACTCACCTCAGCAAGGTGAGGCATAGGGTTGAATCCACAGAGATCACATACAATGTTTTTACATTCAGTGCAGGTGTTGTAATTAGCAGGGTCCTTTGAGCCCATGTTAAGATCCACGTTACAGAGTGGGCAGGTGAATGGTTGAGTTAAACTTTCAGGATGTTGTTTAGGTTTATCCATTTCTGAAGTAGGTAACCTTGATACTTTGCTCTCATTGAGCTGCTCAGGTTTCTTTCCAACAGGTGCATTGTTCTCTTTTTCAGGAAGTACTTTGTTGGGTTCTGTTGCAGCAGATCCTTTGCAGGATGCTGGCGGTGTTGTCTTGGCAGAAGCCATTGAGCCTTTGCGATAAGCTGGTGCTGTGGTAGATTTACCAGACTCAATAGAAACTGTGGAGCCTTTTCGTGGAGTCGGGGGTGTTGTAGATGACTCATCTTGAACAGCTGAGGAGATCAGATTAGATGCTGAGCTAAATAGTGAGGATCCAAAACCCAGAACTTTCCCAGAGACAGCAGAAACTGACTGTGGGGATGGTGATCGAGATCTAGCTGTTTCTGTCAGGCCACCAAATCCACCAAAGAACTTTCCTGTGTTTGACTCAGATGGTTTAGAAGATGTAGGCTGTGCTTTAGGACCACCTAATCCAAAACCCAGAAAATGTGATTCCTGTTTTGGGGGTCCAAGCTCGGTAGGTATAGCAGATTTTACAGGAGTGGTTGTATCCTTGGGTGGCTCTTGCTGAGTTTTCGCATGA
Organism: Carassius gibelio; assembly: GCF_023724105.1. NCBI lineage: Eukaryota > Metazoa > Chordata > Actinopteri > Cypriniformes > Cyprinidae > Carassius > Carassius gibelio. The sequence continues at coordinate 5,055,236 of NC_068388.1, read as the reverse complement.
TTTGGTTGAGTTTTGTTTTGCTTAGGAGGCTCTTTTGTTGGGGTGATTTCATCAGTTGCCTTGGCATCAGTACTCTCTACAGTAAACTCTTTCTTTATTTCTTGATGAGAGACAGCATTCTTTTCATCTCCAGCAGGCTTCTCATCCAGTTTGGTTTCAACTGGAGCTGTAGATACCATTTTAACTTTGGATGGAGTTTGGTTGTCTTTCACTAAGGGAACTAGCTGAGGTTTCACTGTGGGACGTTCAGATGTTTTCATCCCTGCCTGTGCCCGTTGTACCTGGCAATTTAGACAGAGCCATTCCTCAACCTGCAATAATTATAAGAAAATAAGGTATTACATCCTCTACTCTAATTTCTTATAGTAGGTTACTACATTGAAAAACTACATTTGTATACTCCATAATTTCACAAAGTAACTTTCTCAAGACACACTACTACAGAAACTACTACACACTACTATAAGAAATTGAAATATAATAAAATTAAAGCTTAATGACAGAAGACTAAAAACAACAAGAATTGTACTTGGTAAATGTTGTTAAAATTTTCAAAAATAGAGGTCAAATATTTTACCTCTGCTTGATGAGCCATTAGATTAAATCCACATTGTCTGCAGACTGTTGTCTTGCATTCTGTGCATGTGTTAAAATTCTTGACATCTTGTTGCACTTTGCATAATGGACAGTTAATCTTGACTTCTTCAGGAGTAGGTTTTTGAGGTGGTTTGGGTGCTGTGACTTGCTTGATTTCTGGTTTCTTCTCCATTGGTTCCCCTGCACCTTGTTGTGCATGTGGTTTGGTGTCCTCAATCTTACTACAGTCTAGTGCAACTGCAGATCCTTTACGAGATGTGGGAGGAGTAGTCTTAATAGAGGTCTGGGACACTGTGGATGCCTTTCTAGAAGTTGATGGTGTAGTGGAAGGTTCATCTTGAACAGCTGAGCTGATTAAATTCGATGCTGAGCTAAATAAAGAGGATCCAAAGCCCAGAACTTTTCCAGAGACAGCAGAAACAGACTGTGGTGACGGTGATCGAGATCTTGCTGTTTCCGTCAAGAGTTTCCCAGTGGTTGACTCATATGGCTTTGAAGCAGGTTTTACCTTAGGACTACCAAATCCAAAACCAAAGAAACTGGATTCCTGTTTTGGTGGCTCTACCTGTGGAGGTGGAGCTGCTTTTTCTGGGGACTTTTCAGACTCCTTTAAGAGTATGTCAGATTTTTTATCGTTCTTTGAATCTGATGTTTCTTTCTTCTGAGAGGATACAGGTTGTATCACTGATGGTTTTGGTAAAGCTAAGACTGATGCTTTCTTTTGCACTTCCAATAAAACAGGAGTCTTAGCTTCATCAAGAATGGCCACAGCTTGAATCTCTTTCTTTTGGGTTTCAGCAACATCTGGAACCATGGTTGACACTAATGATGGTGCCCCTTGTGTTGTACATTCTGTTCTTGGAGGTGGTGCTGAGATGGAGAAATTTTCAGATTGTTCATGGGTCTTTATTTTGTGAGGTCCTTGTGGTTCCATTCCATTTAAAGCTCGCTGTGTTTGGCAGTTCAAACAAAGCCATTCTTTGACCTGTTAGGAGATATAAAAAATGAATATTTGAATTGTTTTTTCCATGATACCGATGGATCATTGACATGATATTTATTTTGCATGGCGACCACTACACAAAATTATGCTGGAGCGATCAAGCATTTTACATAGGTGTAAATGCATCTTATGTGTTAAAAGAGAGTTAGCAACAGTTATAACATAATAGTAGTATTCTCTTACCTTTTGATGGGGTGTTGGGTTGAATCCACAGAGGTTACAAACAGTGTTCTTGCACTCAGTGCAGGTATTGTAGTTAGGAGTGTCCTTTGAACCCACATTGAGATAGACTTTGCAAAGAGGACATTCTTTGTTTTCTGCTTTAGGAGCTGCAACTGCTACTACTGAAGCTTCAGGTACTGCTGAAGCCTGTTGCACCAGCTTCTCATTTGCTTTGTCCTCCTGTGGTTTGTTTGTTATAGGTGCTTTTGTGTCAGTAGGGGGAACTTTTTGAGAAGTAACAGATCCTTTCCTAGAAGCAGGTGGTGTTTGTGAAGTCTTAACTGAAGCTTGGGAAACCACAGATGCCCTGCGAGACGTTGGTGGTGTTGTAGTCTTTGTAGATGTTTCAGAAGCTGTGGAAGCCTTACGAAAAGTTGATGGTGTTGTGAAGGACTCATCTTGAACGGCTGAGGAGATTAGATTGGAAGCAGAGCTCAAAAAGGAAGATCCTAAGCCTAGAACCTTCCCTGAGACAGCAGTCACTGAAGGCTGAGGGGATCCAGATTGAACACCGCCAAAACCAAAGCTAAAGAAACCTGATTCTTCTTTAGAAGGTTCTGGTTTCTGTTGTACAGATGATTTTGCAGGAGAATGATCACGTTTTGGCATTTCAGTTGATTGTGCTGTAGCTTGTATAGGTTTGTTCTCTTGATTATCTGTAACAACTGATGTGTTTATCTTCCCAGTGACATCTGGCTTATTTTTTGAAGACAATGGAATTGGAGTATGTATGAGAGCCTCCTTGTTTTCTGGTATTGTTGGTGAAGGTGCTTTGCTAACCTGTGGCTGTGGTTGGCCAGAGGAAGACACTTGAGCTTTCTTTCCCTGACAGTTCAAACACAGCCATTCCTTAACCTGTAGGGTAATAATTGGAATTAGAATAAAAATACTAAAATAAATTCCTGAAATGACACTGAAGTTACACTGAATTTACACTGAATTAATTGAATTAATGCAATAACTGATTCATGTGCAACTCACATAGATACATCTCCCTAAAAAATTAAGTACTCTCACCTCGGATTGATGTGGCATGGGATTAAATCCACACATATTGCACATGATGTCCTTGCATTCAGTGCAAGTGTTGTAATTTGGTGGAACCCACTTTATGTCCACTTTACAGATTGGACAGGTTTTTGGAAGCTCCAGGGCTGGTCTGTTAATTTTCACATCAATGACTGGTTCTTTGGTCATCTCATCCTGTGGTTTATTTCCTTCTTTTTTCTTTTCATCCTGTTTTTGGGCATTAAGGAGTTTGGCTTCTTCTTGTGGTTTATTTTTTTCTGTGAATTGTGAAGATTCTGAAACTTTGCGAGAGGAAGGTGGTGTTGGTGTTGTCTTAAAAGAACTTTGGGACACAGTGGATCCCTTACGAGAACTTGGTGGGGTTTTGGTGGTTGACTCATCCTGAATGGCTGAGGATATCAGATTAGATGCTGAACTAAGGAACGACGACCCAAAACCCATAAATTTCTCAGAGACAGCAGATTGAGGAGAAGGTGACCGGGATCGAGCACCTCCCAAACCAAATCCAAAGAAACTAGACTCTTCCTTAGTCTGTTCAACTTTATATGATGGACTAGATTTGGAAGTAGAAGCTTCACCAGTAGACTTTTGAGGATTTGGTGTTGGAGTAATTGTAGGTTTTTTAGTCTCTACTGGAGGTTTCTTGTCCTGCCCAGCAGGAACACTCTGCCTCTTTTCTGGAGAAGGTAGAATTTGAGTTGCTTTCTTTTCCATAGATGCTGGTGCTACTTTGTTGGATTGTGGTTGTGGCTGAGCAAGGGGAAGTCCTGAGGTTCTCTGTACCTGGCAGGTCAAGCATATCCACTCCCTCACCTGTTGATTAATAAAAAAAAAATTAAATCATTAAACATTTTCTTTTAAATGTCTAACCTTAACCCTAACTCTACACAAAATATTCAGTTTTACATTTTCAATCGAGCCTTTAAAATGATAAATGTTAAGGACTGACATATGGTACCTCGGTTTGATGTGGATTGGGATTGAATCCACAGAGATTACAAACAATTTTCTGACAAGAACTACAAGAGCTGTAGTTCCGTGGGTCCTTCTTGAGGGTTTCTTTGCAAAGTGGACAGGTTTTCAGAAGCTCCTCTGGAGCATGTGGAGGTCTGGCCAGATTAGGATCTGGGGTTTTCTGTACTTGCTTTGATTCTTGCATTGATGTAACAACTGGCTTTGATTCCCCTTCAGGTGGTTCTTGTTTAGCCTCCCGAGGATCAAATGATCCTTTTCGTGAAGTGGGTGGTGTTGGTGTGGTCTTATTTAAATTCTGTGAAACTGTAGATCCCTTGCGAGATGTTGGTGGAGTTTTAGTGGAGGATTCTTCCTGAACAGCTGAAGATATCAGGTTAGATGCTGAGCTGAAGATAGAGGATCCAAAACCAAATACCTTATCAGAGACAGCTGTTTGAGGAGAGGGAGACCGAGATCGGGCACCACCAAAACCAAAGAAACTTGACTCTTCTTTAATCTGTTCACCTTTAGGTAGTGGAGCAGACATGGAAGGAAAAACATCACTTTTAGATATTTTAGTATTTGTTGTGGCTGGTGTTGTGGTCTCTACATGAGGTTTCTTTTCTTGCTCATCTATAACACTTTGCTTCTTCTCTGGAATATCTTCCTTTTGTGGAAATGCTGGTGAAAGTACTTTATTATACTGTGGTTGAGCTGGGGGAGGACCTGAAGTTCTCTGCATCTGGCAGGTCAAACACAGCCACTCCTTCACCTGTAGATAAGAACGATTACCACCTGTGACCATACTGACATATTTACCCATAATTTTAACCTTATCTTAACCGTAGCCTTATCTTATCAAATAAATTAAAATTCTGTAAAGAAACATTTCTGGTAACAAAACGAGAGTCTTTATTAAGGGATAAAATAAGTGTAAAACACAGACTTACTTCAGTCTGATGTGGATTGGGATTAAATCCACAGAGATTGCAAACAATGCTTTTGCAAGAAGTGCAAGAGCTATAGTTCTGTGGGTCCTTCCTAAGGGTCTCTTTACAGAGTGGGCAAGTTTTTGGATGCTCCTCTTTCACTTGAGCTTGTATAGGTTTGGATGATTGAGCATCTGGTGGCTTTTTCTGTTCTTGGATTGGTAAAGAGATTAAATTTGATTCTGCTGCAGGACAATTTGCTTTATTGTCTCGTGGAGCTACTGATGCTTTTCGAGAAGTGGGAGGTGTTGGTGTTGTCTTATTCAAAGTCTGGGAAACTGTAGACCCTTTGCGAGATGTTGGTGGAGTTTTAGAAAGTTCATCTTGGACAGCAGAGGAGTTCAGATTGGATGCTGAGCTAAGGAAGGAGGAACCAAAGCCTAGAACCTTCCCAGAGACAACAGACAAAGTGGGCTGAGGAGATGGTGACCTTGAATGAGAACCACCAAAACCAAAGCTGAAAAAATCTGAATCTTGTTTAGACGTTCCAGATTTAGGCGGATTATCAGATTTGACAGGTAAGACATTTTTCTGGATTTGGGCATCTGATGTAGTTTGTTTGGAATCTGCAATATTGGGTTTCCATTCTTGTTTCTGATCCTCTGCTACAACACCCCCAGTGTCTTGTTTTTTGGGGGATGCAGGTAGAGGTAATTTAGTAGTTTGAGTTCCTGGTTTCACAACTGGAGGTTGAGAAGCTCTCTGCATCTGGCAGTTCAAACACAGCCATTCCTTCACCTGTAGGGTTTTTAAAAAGTTAACCACATAACATAGTGAGAAATAATTACCACTATTGTTGTATTTTGATATATTACTGCTTTTGTTCATTCATGGTAAATAAATGACCTTGCTAAAATATATTTTCAATAATTGTTACTGCGAAAAAAATAACCAATCTGTATATTTAACAATTTTCTCACCTCAGTTTGATGTGGCACTGGGTTGAATCCACAGAGATTACACACAGTGCTCTTGCAAGTAGTACACGTGCTGTAATTTGGCGGATCCTTCATTATTTCTGCTTTACAAAGAGGACAAGCTTTTGGTGGCTCTGACTTCTGGTCAGCCTCTTTTATTACTGCTTTTTCCTGAACTTCTGTTATTTTCTCTTCAGGTTTCTTGTCTTTCTGCTCTCCTTCAATAGATTTAGCTCCCTGTTTTGGTGAAACATCAACTGATCCTTTCTGAGAAGTAGTTGATGTAAATGTTGTCATCACATGAGTTTGAGAAGCTGCTGAAACCTCCTGAGTTGCAAGGAGTGTGGTGGAGGATTCATCTAGTACAGCAGTGGAGATAAGATTAGAAGCCGAGCTCAACATAGAAGAACCAAATCCAAAGACCTTTCCAGAAACACTGGAAACAGCAGGTTGGGGAGAAGGTGATCTAGAGCGTACAAAACCAAACAAGCCACTCTCTTCTTTTGTGGATGAAGTCTTTGGAGTGGCTTTAGATTTTGTGTATACAGTATCATCCTTCTGTGTTGGCTGTACTTGATTTTTGATGTCTTGCTGCTGGGGTAGCTTTTGTGTTGGTGGGACAGCACTTGCCTTTCTAGACCCTGGTGTTAAACCTGCAGATAGTGCAGTCTTTTCTTTCTCAGTAACATCTGTGTAATCAAGTGGCTTCTTCTGTGGAGGAACAGAAGTTGGTGTTGCTTTCTTTTGTGGTGGTACTGGTTGAGGTACTTTATCAGTCTGAGCTTGAGCTCGTTGCATCTGGCAGTTCAGACATAGCCACTCCTTTTTCTGAAACGGCATTCCAATAATCAGTTTCGAATTAAACACACAGAATATTACAAGAAGCATATATAAAATACTGAATTATATATATAATTTTATTGCACTTTTTCATGTTTAAAAAGTCAAAGTCTATAAATATTGTTGCCTATAAAAACATATACCCAGATACTACCCAAGGTTCTAAATGATTATAATTATAATAACGAGTATAAGGTGTTTTATGTTCAAGCTAACAAGGGCTGCTTACCTCTGTATCATGGGGCATGGGGTTAAAGCCACATAGATTACACACAGTGGTTTTGCACTCAGTACAGTTATCATAATTGGGAGGCTCTTTCTGCAAATTGACTTTACATAGAGGGCAGGCTTTGGGCAATGATTTAGTGGCCTCTATCCTTGTTGTTTCTGGTAGGTCTTTATCTTTTGTAAATGATACAGTTGTTGGCTGTGCCTGGCTGGCCATTGATGTCTTTTCTTTTTTTATCTGTTCTTGTATATTTTCAGCATGTACTTTTTTGTCATCTGAATGAAGCATTTTAGGAGAGACATCAGATCCTTTTGAGGAAGAAGGGGGTGTGCTGGTCTTGAGAGATATCTGAGAAACTCCAGAGCCCTTTCGTGAGGAAGGTGGAGTGGCAATCTTGTCTGATGTCTGGGAAACCAATGAGCCTTTATGAGAAGAGGGTGGGGTTGTAGTCTTAGCAGATAGTTGGGAAGATGTGGAACCTTTAAGAGACATGGGCGGTGTTGTAGATGGCTCATCAACAGCTGATGAGATCAGATTACTTGCTGAGCTAAAGAGGGAGGAACCAAATCCAAGAACCTCCCCAGAGACTGCAGATGCTGCATGTGGAAGTAAAGGAGACTGAGATCTAGACTCTTCTGGGATGTTAGAGGCGACAGGAACATTTCCATCTTGGGTCTTTCCTTGATCTTCTTGCTGTGGGGTAGCTCCTTTAGTGGTTTCTTGCCCTTTCTCTGAATCTGTAGTTTTTGCCCCATCTGTTTTTTCAGTGTTTTTAGAGTTTACTGTAGCTTCATATTCCTTCTGTGAGGTTGGAGGAGTTGATTTAACAGACATCTGAAAAGCTGTTGAAACCTTACGAGTGGAAGGTGGAGTGGTATTAACTTTATTGGAGATTTGTGAAACTGCAGAACCTTTACGAGAGGTTGGTGGTGTCTTATCAGACATTTGAGAAGCTATTGAAGCCTTGCGAGAACTAGATGGTGTTGTAGAAGTCTCATTTTGAACAGCTGTTGAGATTAGATTAGATGCTGAGCTTAAAAATGAAGAACCAAACCCTAGAACCTTCTCTGAAACAGCAGAGACAGCAGGCTGAGGAGAAGGTGATCGAGATCTAGCTCCTCCAAAACCGAACCCAAAGAATCCAGATTTGTCTGGTTGCGGATCAGTTTTTTTAGATTCTGACTTTGGAAATTCTGCAATATGATGTTGTTTTGGTCCTTGTTGGGTGGATTGTTTATCTCCAGCTAAAGTTTGCTTATTTACTTGTTTGTCTGCAACTTCTGGTTTCTTATCCTTGTGAAGTGAATCTGCTGGAAGATGTGGCTTCTTCTGTGAAACATCTATATTGGGAGTGCCCATTTTAAGTGGTGCAACTTCCTTAGCATGTGGCTGAAGCTGTGAAGGGAGAGGTTCTGGTGCTTTCTGCATCTGACACGCCAAGCAAAGCCACTTCACCTGTAGTTTTGTAAAGTAAATTGAATTAATAATTGTTTAAATGAAATTTACATTGTTTATACAGCATCCCAGAGTTAAGTGGACTAAACAACACTCATTATTAACTTGCTATGTCCCAAATTTTGATTAAACAAGAGATGAGCATTGTTATCTCTCCTGTCAAAACGAAAATTTTGGTTTTCAAATTGTATCATGATTTTTCCATTAGTTTTAAATCAGCATTAAAGTCATCATGAGCACAAATGTAAACTATTTATTCTCCTAATGCATACCACTGGTCTTACTATAAACAATTAATTCATAAAATTTTTGTATTTGAATTTGTCATCTTTAAATCAGATGTTTTTAACTTGCTTTTCTTGTGATTTGCTCCCTTCTCTCTGCTGGCACATGCAAGACCACACAGCATTTAAGATATGTCTCCATTCTGCTATGCAACGCTCACTCTTTACAATCCAATCAACAAATGATGGTGTCCCTCCTTGTAGTTTTTTTTTTTTTTGTTTGTGTTTTTTATATTTTTTTTTAATAGAAGTTTGATGCGGTTTTGGTAAAACTTTATTTTAAGGTGTCCTTATTACACATAACATGTACTAACTATTATAATAGCAATTAATTATGCATAATCACATGCAAGTAACCCTAAGACAAACCCTAATCCTAACCATAAAGTAAATACTTGTAGTTAATTAATATTACTCAGTGCTTAAATGTATAATTTAGGGCTGTCAAAAATAGCGCGTTAACGACGTTAATTACTTGTTTGTCGTTAATTACGTCAAATTTTTTAACGCATTTCACACATGCGCAGTGTGACAAATTATGCAGGTCAGTAAAGTCTCGTCGATCTCTGAATTCTCAAGATAGTAAAAAACAGCAGCGAGCGCCGCAACGAAAACACCGAAGAAGCTTAATACATTCATGCCAAGCTCGATAAACAGAGACGACTTTGGTAGTTGATACGCTGGAGCTTCTTCTTCCTGTTATAGCAGTGATCCTCAAATCTGGCTCGCGAGATCCAGTTTCTTGCAGAGTTTAGCTCAGACTCCAATTAAACACACCTGCCTGTGATTTACTAATGATCCTAAAGACACTGATTAGCAAACTCATGCGTGTTTGATTAGGGTTAGAGCTAAACTTCGCAGGAAAGTGGATCTCGCGAGCCAGATTTGAGGATCACTGTGTCATAGCGTCCTGTGTTTCACACTGCGCATGCGCAGAACGCTTACATGCAATGCAGCGAAAATTACAGCTGTTTGGAAAAGCATATGCATTTTTACTTGGTTTTACTGGCACTTGAAGCCTTCAGAACGTGAAAATATCGATCCTAAAGTATTGCGGCAGAGCAAATGAACACCTCCCAAAAACAAGAGTGCCCAGAGTGCTGCTTGTGTGATTGTGGCGCATGTTTGTGTTCATTCTTTCAAATTTCTCTATGCATAATTTCATAGATATGTGGCTATATTTAATCACTGGTTCACCTAAAACTCTTACACTATCTGTAGTTAAATGGCATGGTTTGATATAGTGCTCAGGTAAATTTGATCTAAGTAAATGTTAAACTTTTGAAATTCAGAAAAAAAGAACCACATGATGAAACAATACATGAAAATTATGTATCTGTGTCCTGTTATTTATCTTTTGGTATGCATTTCAGAAAAAAAAATGGTTAGGATTCAGGTGTAGTTGCAAATAGTGATTAATCATGATTAATCCACTGAAAATTCTGATTAATTTGATTAAAAATTTTAATCATTTGACAGCCCTAGTAAAATTATACTGAAAAAAGACACATTTAAATAAAGTGTAACTATATATATATATATATATTTTTTTTTTTTTTTTTTTGGTGGAAATCTATGAGAACAGTCTGGGCTATTCTCAGCCAGAGTGAAATTGGCCAAAAAGGGGTGGTAATCCATAGAGTATGACCTGACAATGTTTGGACTATATATCCAGAGGCAGAACAAACACTCCAAAACAGTGACAGTTGTGGTTGAATGTGATGGGAAAAAAATCCTCCCTTTTGTACTTTCACCCTAATTAAGAAACCACCCCTTGTCCACTTCAGACATTCTACCAACTATAAGTAAATTTGCAACTACATGTCAACTACCAGTCATTAGAATATTAGTATAATGTATTCTTGATATCTACTAACACTAATCCCCCAACACACAACAGATACAAGTACACATCAGCTCATTGTACTAACCTCTAACCCTTTGTAACCCCTCCATAACTAAATGAAGCAAATATGCTACATAAATATCCATTAAAGATACAGAAGATACGCCAGAAAACCCTGCTCTAATGAGTTAGTTGGCATGTAGTTGCAAATTAAGGAGTTATTTGACAGTTAACAGAATGTGTCTAAAGAGGACTACTGTAATAAAGAGTAAATTGAAGTGGTTTAAAACTTCCATAGCATGCTGACTTTAAACTCTGTGTAAAGGCAATTCAGAGAATTGTTTCTAAACACATTATAAATGTTAGAAATTTACTGCTGGAACACGTTACAAAGACTGTGAAATATGTAAAATTAAACTGTGGAATTTGACCATTAAACAGTTTTTCACCATTTTTGTATTCAGGATTTTCAAACTATAAGAGGTGTGTTAGGCTTGAAGCGTCACTGTGCAGATCAGTGTTTGACAACGAAGTACAGCGAGAGCGATTCGAAAGTATGCGAGTCATCTCCTTTTTAATATTTCTTACGGTACTTTGATGCCATATACCAATCTGTCTGCGCAGTGCTGCATGAAGTGGAACACATCTAATAACTAGAGAGGATTAGCATCTTTGGTTCGCCTGCTAAATTGCGAATAAGTCATTAGCATTAATTACTACAGCCTACAGTTTGCTAGCTAGAAATGCCTTCATCACGTAAATACATGTATGGGTGTATACAGTAAATCCAAATAAGCTGCTAGAGAGAGCATCGATTCAGGTTGTAGCAGTATTTGACAGTTGAGAGACAGCAGCTTTCCCAAGAGTGGGTGTTGTTTTAGTGCAGACCAGAACATGCCACCAGAATTTTAGAGTAGAGAATACTGCATATTTATTAAAAATTTCAAAAAATGTGTATTTATTTGGCTTTTTATTTTTATTATTATTATTTTTATTATTTGGCTGGGTGGTTAATATATATTTCTGTGGTGTGACAAACTCATAGCACATATATAATATTGCTTTACATAGACATAATTTATTTATTTATTTAATTTATTTATACACTTACACACACACACACACACACACACACACACACACTCACACGCACACACACACACACACACACACACACACACACACGCACACACACACACACAGTTGTGGCCAAAAATATCAGCCCCTTGGTAAATATGATCAAAGAAGGCTGTGAAAATTCATCGTTAATCCTTTTGATCTTTTATTTTTAAAAATTCACAAAAATGTATCCTTTCATTACATAATAATAATTTACAACGGGAGGGGGGGTACCATTATGAAATAAAGGTTTTTCTCAAATACTCGTTGGCCACAATTATTGGCCCCCCTAGAAATTCTTATGAGTAAAATATCTCTGAGGTATATTTCCATTCATATTCACAACTTTGAGCACTCCAGCGTGATTATAAATTCCCATTTCCACAATCAGGGCAATAATTAATAATTTCCTATCAAAATAAAATGTTACGAATCTGCCTGGAAGAGGACGTGTGTCTATCATCCTAATGCATGGTGAAAAGGAGAGTTTGAGTGGCTAAAAACTACAGAACCTACATCACCACATGTTGTTTGGGAGGGTTACAAGAAAAATTCTCCTAGTTCATCCAAAACGACTTAACTAAAAGCATATCCAGTTATCATATATGACTGGAACTTCAAATGAGGCTGGCTTCTATGGTCAGATGAAACTAAAAATGAGCTATTTACAGTAGTAGCAAACACACAATATGGGTTTAGTGAACACAGAGATAAAAAGTACCCCATGTGTACAATGAAATATACAGCTGTATGTTTGCTGTCGTGTGCCTACATTTCTGCTGGAGGTCCTGGACCTCTTGTTTAGACACATTGCATCATAGATTCTATCAAATACCAACAGATAAAAAATCAGTAAGTGACTGACTCTCAATCCTATAATGGGCCATGTTTGGATCTTCCAACTGTACAATAACCCAAACACAAGCCTCAAAAACAACACAGAAATGGGTCCCTGAGCTCAAAACCAAGCTTCTGCAATGGGCATTCCATTCCTCTGACCTGAACCCTATAGAAAATGAGAGGAGTGAACTGAAGAGGAGAAGCACCAACATGGAGATGGGAATTTAAAGGTTCTGGGGTGGTTCTGGATGAAGGAATGGTCTCTGGTCTCTTGTGAGGTGTTCTCTAACCTCATCAGGCATTAGAGTAGAACATTTAGACCTGTTTAACTGTCAAATGGAGGTTTCAAAAAGTATTAAATAAAAGGGGGCCATTAATTGAGGACTGTGTATTAGAGAAAAACATTTATTTCATAATGATATTTCCCCCCATTTTAAATTCTTATTATCTAATAAAAGGATATTTTTTTGTGATTTTTTTTTTAAATAAAAGATCAAAAGGATTAACAATGCAGATGCATTTTCACAGCCTTCTTTGGTCATATTTAACATATTTAAAATAATAAAAAATAGTTACACAAAAGTGATATTTTCTTACCTCATTTTGATGGGGCATAGGGTTGAACCCACACAAGTTACATACAATATTTTTGCATTCAGTGCAGCTGTTATATTGATCTTTCTGTAACTCCACCTCACAGAGTGGGCAGACCTTGGCAAGAGGCTTGGATATAGGTGTCTCTCTATCCTGTTTCACTGTATTTGATGGCTCCTTAGCTTGTTGAAGTAATGGTGCCTTCTCCTCTTGTTTCTGTTCAGTTGATGGTTTAGGATCTTTACTAGGTTGAGCTTTCTGAGAACCTTTTGTGGTTTCAAATCCTTTTTGTGAGCTAGGTGATGTTGCGTTGTTGTTGAACAATGACTGAGATACTGTAGACCCTTTACGGGAGCGGGAAGGTGGTGTTGTTTCTGAAACTGATGAACCTTTGCGGGAGGTTGGTGGTGTTGTGGAAGGTTCATCCTGAACAGCTGAAGACATTAGATTAGAAGCTGTGCTAAGGAAGGAGGAACCAATGCCCAAAACTTTGCCAGACACAACAGAAGCAGGCTGAGGAGAAGGAGACCTAGATCGAGCCGCGTTAAAGCCAAAACCGAAAAATCCAGACTCCTCTTGACTAGGCTCAACCTTGGGTGGCTTGGATTGTTTTTCTTGGGGCTTGTCCGATTTCATCTGCTGTGAGGTCTTCACATCAATTGCCTCCTTTCCCCCAACTACAGCTGTTTTCTGACCAGTATTGGTAGCTTCCTCTGCATTTTGTTTCTTCTGCCTAGTTTCTGGAACATCTTGCTCCTTCTTCTTTGGCACTGGGGCTACTTTCTTAGTTTGATCTTGAGGCTCTGCATAGGATTGGACTGATGCTCGCTGCACTTGACAGGTTAAGCAAAGCCATTCCTGTGCCTGCCAATAAATGAAAGAGTTTGAGAAACCCCAGACAAAATGGTTTTCTACATAGCGATACTGCTGTATTAGCCGCAGAATTATAATTATATCAAAATAATTATTAACTGAAGGAAAATAAAGTAGAGCCCACAGCTCACTTCACAAATACTTAATTATCTTACCTTGATTTGATGAGGCATGAGAAACCCACAGAGGTTACACACAATCCTCTTGCATTCAGTGCAGGTGTTGAAGTTAGGAGGATCTTTCTTGAGCTCAACTTTGCAAAGTGGGCATTCTTTAGGGAGAGACTGAGAGGACATATTAGCTTCTTGAAGCTTTGATGGAAGTATAGATTGTGATTTGAAAGGCTGAGACTGCATGGGCTTCTTGTCTTCCAATTGTTTTTGAGAAAGAGGTTTATTTCCCTCAGCATGCATATTTGTCGAGTCTTGGGATGCTTTGGATCCCTTATGGGATGTAGCTGATGCTGCCACAGCTGATGTGGTTTTGAAAGATGTCTGAGAAACCGATGAACCCTTACGAGAGGTGGGTGGCGTTGTAGACTTCACTGAGGTCTGGGAAACTGTTGAACCTTTACGAGGTGTTGGCGGTGTTATGGAGGATTCATCTTGAACTACAGAAGATATGAGATTTGATGCTGAGCTGAGAAACGAGGAACCAAAGCCTAGAACCTTCTCTGAGACAATAGGTTGAGGAGAAGGTGATCGAGATCGAGCACCACCAAAACCAAAGCCAAATAAACCTGTATCTTTTTTGGAGGAATCTGATTGTGTTGTTGTTTCGGATCTGGCTGGTGCACTACTCTCTTTTGGCTCTTGAGATTTTATAGTTTCTTTCTGTGCTGGTTTTTCCTTTAGGAGATGTTGTATTGTAGATTTAGTAGTTGGTTTTCCAAGTGCTGTTTTTGACTGGTCCTCAGTTCTACTGGCTCCTGGAGAAGGCTGATGTGGAGCTGTTTTGTCTTGTCGTGAACCAGCATCAGTCTGCAGCTGAGGATTTATACTTGAAGGTTCGGATGCTCTCTTTATCTGGCAATTCAAACAGAGCCATTCCTTAACCTGCATGACAAAAATCACAACCGCAAATCAACATGACTCTCCTTCAATAAATCAATTATGACCAGTAGAGTAAAATAAACTATTTTTCTTACCTCTATTTGATGAGGTGTGGGGTTAAATCCACAATGGTTGCACACAATGTTTTTGCAATTGGTGCAGGTGTTGAAATTAGGAGGATCACAGCTAATATCTGTCTTGCAAAGTGGACAGATTTTGGGAAGAGGCAGGGGAGTTTCGTCAACTTTTGCAGACAATGTTTGGTCTGTTATTGTTTTCACAGAAGATTTACTTGCTAGCTGAGGTGATCCAGAAATCTTTATTTCTTGTTTTTGCGCAGTAGGTTGTTTAGTATCCCCTGCATTTAAAGTCTGTGGAACAGCAGAGCTCTTCCGAGATGTGGGTGGTGTTGAGGTCTGGGAAACTGTGGAAGCTTTGCGGGAGGTTGGTGGTGTTGTAGAAGTCTCATCTTGCACAGCTGAGGATATTAAATTAGATGCTGAGTTGAAAAAGGAGGAACCAAAGCCAAGAACCTTCCCAGATACAGCAGACATAGCAGGCTGAGGAGATGGAGACCTTGACCTAGCACCACCAAAACCAAACAATCCAGAATCTTTCTTGGCTGTCTTGGCAGGAACTTCAGATTTGGCTTCATTTTCTTGCTGCTGGGCTTTTTGGATTGGCAGAGTACCATTTGGAGACTTGGCTTGTTGTTCTTGTAATTTCTGAGGAGGGTCGGTTTTCTCGCCTAACTTTTCTAATTCAGAAACACCTTTCTTTTGAATTGAGGGTATAGCCAATGGTTGAGTGGTAGGGATTTTGTTGGGCTGCGCTGCGGTCTCCAACTTTGGAAGTCCTGGTGGCTCCATTCCTCTTAGAGCTCTTTGAGTCTGACAGTTTAGACAAAGCCATTCTTTCAACTGAAAAGACAAATTGATTAACTCATGTTAACATATATAATTCAAAACTTCTAAAAAGCATTCAAAGCCAACATAACATTACCTTAGTTTGATGCGGTGTGGGGTTGAATCCACAGAGATTGCAAACAGTGTTTTTGCACTCAGTACAAGTGTTGTAGTTGTCAAGGTCCTTTTGGATTTGTACCTTGCAGAGTGGACA
This sequence comes from Carassius gibelio, assembly GCF_023724105.1. NCBI lineage: Eukaryota > Metazoa > Chordata > Actinopteri > Cypriniformes > Cyprinidae > Carassius > Carassius gibelio. The sequence goes on along the minus strand of NC_068388.1, from coordinate 5,039,274 downwards.
GGATTTGGGCAAGGTTTGAGGGCCTTTGTCTGATTTTGGCATCAGTGAAGAAGGTTCTGTTTTTTTAATTTGAGATACTGGTGCTTTGTTCTTTTGGTCAGCAGTTAGCTCTGTCTTTTTCTCTTCTTTCTGATCATCTGATTGATTAGCCTTTCCTGTAGATGCTGATAAGGCAGCCCCTTGCAATGTTACAGACGTTTGTGGAGTAGTAGTCTTGAGGAAAGTTTGAGAGACCAAAGGTGTTGTAGAAGGTTCATCTTGAACCGCTGATGAAATGAGATCAGACGCTGAGCTCAGGAAGGACGACCCAAATCCTAGAGCCTTCCCAGACATGGCTGAAACATTGGGCTGAGGGGATGGTGATCGTGCTCCACCAAAGCCTGAAAAGCCAAAAAATCCTGACTGTTCTTGCTCAGTATCAGTCTGTGGTACTGCTTTAGACACAGAAGAGGGGGCATTTTTTGCTGTCAGTTGCTGTGAAGACATAGAGGAGAGAGATTGCTTTGCTCCTGCTGCACCAGGTTGGTTGGCAGGACTAGTCTTTGTTGGCTGAGACGTGGGGTGTTTCTCTAAAGGACCATGTGTAGATTTCATCTTTTGAGACTTGCTGGGCTGTGTTTGGGACATTATTGTGGGTTTTTCCACAGGCTCTATTCCTTTCAGTGCTCTCTGTGTCTGGCAGTTTAAGCAAAGCCACTCTTTTGCCTGCAAAAACATTACAATTATCATAAGTAACTTCTCCACATTTTTCATTTTCAACATTAAACCTTGTGTGGTGTTCATATTTTTGTTATTCAGCCATTGTTCGTGGGTCTGGTTGACCTGCTGCATTTTTGGGTTTTTAATTCAACTTAATTTATTATTACTATAATTTTTTACTTCATCCCAATTACAACAAATATAAACAGCATATATGGTTAATATTTGCCCTTTACCTTTATTAGATCACATTTATGAATTAAAGTGCTACAACGTTGTGTGGGAATGGCAGGGGCAGAAACACAAACTGGTGTACAGTTTGTGGTCATTGAAAATTTGTTCTGATATATGTTTGAAAAAATAATATATATATATATATATGTAAATATAAAATTAAAATAGGTCCCATAGACCCGAACATCATACACCTCACGAGCAGATATCATTACATTATTACTTGTAGCTTTAAATAAATATATTAAGATCATCAGTGAGCCTAGAATTTGTTAAATGTTCTCTTTTTGGACTTGTTTTTAGTGACTGATTACAATAAAAAATTGAAAATTGGTCTGCACTCTGGCCATGTATATTTATTCTTAATAACAGTATTTAAAAGGTAGAAAAAATATAAAAACCATGATCTGTATTGTGCTTTGTTTTGGCAACTTAGAAAAATGTTGTAAATGCTTTCTTGAGAACCCTTCCCAGCAAGCTGAAATTTGAATACGTTTATGTCAGAGCAGCCCTAACAACTATAGATCTCTCAGCTATATAGTTTCATGACAATGGAATCCTCCTACACATCACAGACAACTATAAAGTATACTGATAATGCATATTCTGCCAGAGGCCTAAAGGACTACTTTTATAAACACATTCCAAGCTAGAAGGATGAAACCTCAGCATGTTCATCTCACACCAGCCCTAAGATAATCTTAAATGTTTTATTATCCTGAAAATGGTCCTCCAACTTTCCTGTAAGCTAGAAGGCTGAAACAAATATTTTCATGTCGGAGCAGTCCTCTGACAATTCCTAAAGTCTAATTTGGCTACAATGATAATTAAATGCTTATCAATGGATCAATGGTCTCTTCTGTGGTGCAAACAACAATACAACCATAAAATGTGGATTACTAAGGCTAACTGTAGTATTTGCATAACATTCAGAGAAATTGTCTTATTTGCATAAGCTTATCTATAGCTGCACACACAAGGGACCCTATCATACACCCGGCGCAATGCGATGCAAGGCACTGCACAAGTGTGTTTGCTAGTTTCAGTCCGGTGCTATTTGCATTTTCCCGTCCAGCGCCACGTCGTTTAATTAGCAAATGCATTTGCACCCATTTGTGGGCCCATGGCCGTGCTGGTCTAAAAAAGAGGTGTGTTCAGGTGCATCGCTGGCGCATTGCTATTTTAATGAGCTGAAAATAGACTGCGCCATAGACCAACTCAAACTTGGTCTAAAGTCTAAGTGCCCTATTTTAATGATCTAAACGCAAAGTGTAAACCGCACGGCACAGGTGCACTCAGGGCGTGTCCAAATCCACTTTTGCTATTTTTACGACGGAAAAATAGTCCTTGCGCCGGGGCGCATTTTTGGAATGCGTTGTCCCTATTCTCTTAATGAGGAAACTATTTACCTTACATAATCACATATCGATATAAGTTTGATATTTCGATATTGATGAAATAATATTCAGTAATTATACACAGTATACTGTGTTTTACTCTTTACTATTATTATGAACAGCAGTAATATAATCTGCAAAGTAACACTTTTAATCAAATGATTAATTAGCTACTTTTGTTAGGGATGTAATCCCCAATTAATAATCCCCAATGAATGCATGCTCCCCACATTTACAAAAGTTTTAAATTAATTAACATACACGATTAACTATCAAATATGATGTTTACGATGAGTTTGTGAATCCGGAGGAGAGTTTTCGGGAAGGTCTGTTTTACGTGCAAAATTACTCAGAATTTACTCATTTTTACAAAAGTTCATGAATGAAGCCTGTACTGTGCACATAAAAAAAAGTTCAACATTACAGAAAGGTTGCTTCTAAAATATTATCGAACGCAGCTTACACGGTTTTCAGTAGGCAGTGACAGCAATGTATTACTTTTGGCCAGTAAAAAAATAATAATAATAATAAATTGCACATGGTCCTTCCTGCCACAATTGTTATAATACATTTTAGTACACTAGAGTGCAAGCTAGTGTTCAATATGTATTAACTGTTTTTAACATCTTATTTTAGCTTTTTGTAAGTTTGCTACAATGGACTTTTAAGGGTTAAATTAATTCCCCTCTGTATCTCAAAATTTTATTTCTATTTGTGCTGCCTGCACAATTCTCAAGCTCACAGCTCATCCTGAAATCCACATTTAATCTCTGGAGAAAGCCAGCAGCACTCTTTTTAGACCTAAGGAAACAGACTAAATCATTTAGATACTTTTAGCATGGGATAAAAATATACACATATGTGTTACATTAGCCAATTCCCAGGTTCCCAGGTATGTCATGATTAAACACCAACCACACAGTTGTGGTGATGAATGAAGGTGACCTTCATATCTGAGACATATTTTTTCCATTATTATCTCATTTCAACAACTTGCACTTGACACTGAGCACAACCGAGTAGCAGATGCCACTGTAATCTACACCTCATCTCTGTGCTTTGGAACTCTCTTAGAAAACTCTTAGATTTTATCTCCAAGGACTACCCACGGATCCTCTGCCTGCCTAGTTTTCGTCACACAGCCAGCCCATGTGACCCGATAGCCTTGGAGTCTCCTTGCCAGGCTGCATGTAAACTCTGAATTGTTCATTACAGAGTCAAGTGTCTTTTGTGCTCAACACATCTTAAAAGATGAAATGGCCATTTAGGGGGCAAACTGGTATGCTCATGGCTTCCAGATGATGACAATAGAGGTGGTAAGGGCTCTCTAGGGGACATAGATTATTACAGCAGCTTCACTGCTAAGAATAAGCACATGACACATTGCTTGCCTCAACTATACTGGGTCCCTAAATATAACACCTCATGGCCAAAGTACAAAAGTTGGTTTGTGTTTTAGAACATATTTGGTTGCAAACACGAACATTGTCCATGCAAAAAAATAGACAAGTATGATTTTTGTAAAAATTAGTATGTGTATGGCCTCAAGAGAAAATGGTATTCCAAATATAAATTTGACTTGACCAAACAGTGAAAGACAATAAAAAAAGGACCCTCTATAAGTGATAACTAACTTGCAGACAAAATAAGGTCATGTGATAAGGGAAACCAGCAACAAGTCGTGAGAAGTCTAAAAATACATGAATTCACTAGGACTTCAAAATAAAATACACAAATGACACTAAAGCATGAAAACAAAGACCAACCAATTGGTTACGATGAAACGGTAGATCTTACAACTTCTGTTATGAAAGGAAAATCAAATATTCCCTTGCATCAAAACAGAAAACACTAAAGAACACAAGATCATGAATGAACCTCTCTGGAAAGTGGCTAAGGGCAACAGACTGAGTGGAAAGCTTGTAAGTAAAATAGTCAATTAAATTAAAATAAAATAAAATAAAATAAAATAAAATAAAATAAAATAAAATAAAATAAAATAAAATAAAATAAAATAAAATTAAATTAAATTAAATTAAATTAAATTAAATTAAATTAAATTAAATTAAATGTATGCATTAAGCAGACGCTTTTATCCAAAGCGACTTACAGTGCATTCAGGGTATCAATTTTTACCTATCATGAGTTCCCGGGGAATCAAAACCCCAACCTTGCGCTTGATACCAATTGAGCTATAGGAACACTAACTGCTACGTTTCACCCAGATCAATCATTAAACTTCATAACACAGGTCACTTAACAAAGAATGTCTATTCATTCATAATATATATTTATCACCAAAGCCCTAATGGATACAGTATGTTAATCACAAATTGTACAATGTTTTCTTTTTCTGCCTTAAAAAATAGCACTTTATTTTGCAAGTTTAGGCAGGGAGTAGTCTGAGGTAATTGAGAAACAAGGCACATTTTTCTCTCACAGCCATTTTCAGTTTGCCTTCCACAAGACTGCCTCCACAAAAACCAAAGAGACTACAAAATACATCCATCTTTTACAACAGAATCACTGAGAACATGTCCTCTGAAATTGCTCTTGACATTTTCTGCCAACAGTTCATTGCACAAACCATAATGTGAACTTACTGCAATGAAATTCTTCTGTTTCTTACCTCTGTTTGATGAGGCACAGGATTAAATCCACACTGATTACACACAGTGGCCTTGCATTCAGTGCAGGTACTATAGTTGGGAGGATCTCTTCTCAGGTTTGCCTTGCAGAGTGGACAGGCTTTGGGAGGAGGTTTCGGGCTTTGATCTAATTTAGTTGCCTGAGCAGGTGAGGATTCCTTTGTTGTCGTTGTTTTTTGAGTTACTTGGGGTTTATTTTGTTGCTGTTGAATTTTTCCCTCCTGTGTCTGTGATCTAGGAACGTTGGGGGAGCCCTTAGAGGCCTCTGAGCCTTTTCTTGAGGAAGGGGGTGTGGTGTTCTTGGCAGAGGTTTGAGAGACAGTGGAACCCTTGGTTGGTGGGGTTGTGGAGGGCTCATCCTGGACAGCTGACATCAAATTGGATGCTGAGCTAAGGAATGAAGAACCAAAGCCTAGAACCTTTCCAGAAACAGAAGAGGCACCAGGCTGTGGAGAAGGAGAGCGGGATCGAGCACCACCAAAACCGAAACCAAAGAAACCAGACTCTTCTTCTTTTTTAGAGGGCTCTGTCTTTGATGGTATCTCAGTTTTGTCAGGAGGAGCACCTTTTGTTGTCTGCTGTGGAAGTGGTTTCTGTTGTGACATTTGCTGCGACGGATGAGTTGCACTTGTGCTGGACTGGCTTGACAGTTTCTGACCCTCTGTTGGTTTGGTTGGCTGGCTAGCAGATGGTGGCATCTGCTTACTATGAAGAGTGTCTTTCTTTGCAGGGTTCTGTGATGGTACATAGTCCTTGGGCTGTGGCTGGGCATTTAGTGTAGGAGGTCTGCTTTTCTCTGCCCCTCCCAGAGCTCTCTGCATCTGGCAATTCAAGCAGAGCCACTCCTTAACCTGCATACATGGAGAGTATACATTTATGTTATACAATTGCTAGTTTTTAACTTTGTACAAATTTAAACTTTTAAACTTTTAAAAATTTATACAGTAAAAAAAAAAAAAATTCTGAGGAAATAGCATTAGTTATTCACGGCTGCCTCGATAAAAACTCTGTGGATTATTTTAGTGAAAGGTGTTAAACAATTGTGAAAAATATGAGCTTTTGGGGGGGGGGGGGGGGTCTTCTTCAGGGAGTTAAAATCATCACAGTCCAATACAACATGCTTCAGAGACAGTGGACTTCTGGATTGAAATACATAATGGTGGATCTTCACAAGATAGTAAAAAGTGACTTTTATATCTAGAGAGGTCTATTCAGCAACCGGTATAGATAAAAATATGTGTCACACTAATTAGAGTTAGGAATTTTTACTCACGGTTGCATCTGGAGGACTGAAGCCACACATGTTGCAGACCACTGATTTACATTGTGTGCAGGTGTTATAGTTGGGCGAATCCTTGAACTTAAGATTGAGTTCTGTATTTTTACAGACTGGACAGAGGGATTTCACCCGAGCACCAGCTCCACCTTTCTCCTGAGGCTCTGCTGAAAGAGGCCCTGAGCCAACTGCACCTCCTGGATGAGACCCTGGTCCACTTAGGCCTTGTTGCTGAGGTCCACCCTTCCCAACACCCTGCTTAGGAGATCCACCCCCACTTGCTCCTTGTTGCAATCCTCCCCTGCCCACTCCCTGATGTGAAAGATCTCTTCTCCCAGCTCCTTGCTGTACAGGACTTCCCCGACCAGCTCCTTGTGGTTGAGATCCATCCCGTCCGGCTCCTTGGCCTCCCCTTCCCACACCCTGTGTCTGCTGTCCACTTTGCCTCTGAGGCCCCTGTGAGGCTGGTTGGCCATTCCCCTGCTGTTGAGGATCCTTCTGCTTTGAGGGTCCTGGAGGTTGCTGTTGTTGCTTTTCCTCATCATCCCCAAAACGACTGAACTTGTTTACGGCAGAGGACATTGCACTGAGAGGATTCCCCCCACTCAAAAAGTTTGAGGAGAACATGTTGGCTGTTGGGAATGGGGCTTTGAAGACTGGTGTTGGAGAGGGCTGGGATGGGGGGAGCCCAGTAGAGGGATTCTCTCACCAGTTTCAGCTGTCCCTCACATCTACCTCCAGTGTCCCTTAGGAAATAGAAAATGGACAATGAAAAGAGAGAATTCACATATTACTTGTGTTTTTAATGCTTGCATATAATGCATTAAACATCACGTAAAACCATATACATGATAATATTAAAATATTAGTAGTTCCAGACCCCATAAACAAAAGGATGTAATACAATTTAATATCTCAGAAATGCTTTATATACTGCATAAGGCACAATGAGATAAATGAGAATAGTACTTTGACTGGAAGTATTGCTTTTAGCCAAGTCGTCTTTTTCAAAGCAGGGAAAAACTTAATTTATACAAGAGCGGTATATAAAACAAAAAACATTTTAAACAAATAGTTTTCAACTTCATAATCGGTAACTGACATGTAGAGGTTGTAGACTGTATGATCAATCTTGCATTGTGACGCAGTAATCACAATGACACATAACATCCAGACATATGGTAAATAAAAGAGCTAACAGTGAGGGATAGAGTCTACCTTACTGCCCTTATAATTATGCATTACCCTTTTACATAATCTAAAATTGTTTTAATTCAATATTATTTATTTTGCATCTTATATTACCTTGTGTTCTGAATGACATTGCGCTGGAATACATAAAATATTGACAACATATCTGTCATAGATCATACTATGAAAATAATTATCACCTAAAAAGTTAATAATAATAATAATAATAATAAGTATACTACAATCCAAATTGTGAGTTTGATAGTGATGATTTGGCAAAAACAATTTTACTACACATATTGTTTATCAACATGTGAAATACAGATTATATAAATATCTAGCATGAATATGACTGCATTCGTCCTGTAATTGACTGAGCGTTTGGACATTTCCCTTCAGCACCCTGGACAGCGCTCCACACTTAGCTCATGCATCGCGTAATTTTATATGGACACATTTATGATGAGGAACTTTAAAGGGTCATTGGGTACTCTGTGTGTATTTATTCGCAAATGTTTTACAGTATACCGCGTGCCATCAAAACATTGTCCTCTTTGGCGATCATTAACCTGAAATTAATGTAAAATTTTCACGCTGTGTTCTTCTAACAGACTACAAACATATGTGGACTGTGTTTTAAGGTTTTTTTTTTTTTTTTTTTTTGTGTGCTCCTTCAAAAGCAACATCTATAGCACGTATACAGGAATCCTCCGTCGGCATATACGGGTTGTAAAACCTCTGCTGCATGTGTTAAACAAATGGGTTTAAAACATTATGTTAAAGAACATTTAATGTTTACTTAGGATTGTCAGTCTTAGTCACAAAATATAAGGATATGTTTTACTCAAATTTACCCCAAAACAGAGTAATATTATAGGCTGGTTATTTGATATGAGGTTGTACATTGTAGATGATCAATCTCAGATAGTCACGATATGCAGTGATCACATCGATCTCACCACATACCAGGAATTAAAAAGGGAAAAAAAAGATCAAACGGTGAGAAATTGAGGTTTCCTCACTGTCCCGTTTATTATGCATTCGCCCTTGATCAAACCCTTTCGGAGGATTTCCCAGCCTCATCACTAATACCGCATCCTTCCGAAAGCATTTCCACACTAGAAGTATCCATATACTACAACACACTATAATCATCCTTCCTCATGACTACAACTGTGATCACATGGAAAAACATGATTTTTTCATCATAACGGCCGGCTAAAGTGGTACAAACAACATCCTACCTTACAGCGTGCGAGCATCCCTGTTTGTTCTGCCATTTCTGTCTCTCTAGTGCTGTTTGGTGATCGTCTGCACTCACGGCGTCTAGGATTGAGGTTACGGGGATCTGAGGGCATGCATACCCGCGTTCACAATCGCCCCCTCTGCGCATGCGCCGCACATGACAGGTGATCAGCGTACATCACCTCGCGAAAATTGAATTTAAAGCCACATAATCGTTCGTCATTGAAAAACTGTCGGCTAGTAATTGGCTTCCGTTTGTTTGGATATCTGTTAGGTTTTGATATCGTTCGGGCAAAAAAATAAACAAAAACACCATAGGACATTATTAGTATAATAGTAGTAACACGCAAACAATTCATCATAACAAAAAAAAAATATATATATATATTATGATTTTGGTTCTAAAATAAAGTTTAATCGCTAACAAATTTCAATAACACCTTAGAAAATTGCATTTCTTGCAATTGCTTTAATTAAAATAAATGTTTCTCCCTGAGGAAATGTTGTGCAACCTAAGGTTAAAATAAATAAATAAATAAATAAATGTCATTATTATTATTGCTTCGCTTCTAAGAAATTGGTGCACTGGATGCAAGCTGCTATAAAATACAATATGGTTTATGTTTATTAATTTAGAAGGTCAACTGCAGTCATTATAAAAGACTGTGCCTGTGGCAATGGCTTAAACCAGTTCACCTTCAAATTCACAGTAAACATTGATGAGGTATAACAATTCCCTCTCTCACTTGTCTCTTGCACGTTCTCTCAATGCCTGCCTGTCATTTGTATGTGCATACTCACTCACATGCAGCATCATTCAATTCTCAGGCTGCGGGAGAAGCATGGTTTTTCTCTGTATGCATTATAGGTTTTCTTGCTTGGCAGGATCAGATATGGTCCTGAGAGAATGTAATGTGCTCCACTCAATTGCTAATGGTGAATCCATAAAAGACCATCAGTGCCGCCCTGCTAGCACCATTACCTGAGTCTTGCTGCCCCTGTCTTCTTCCAGAATGAAGCACTCAACAGTCATCAGACTTCAAATATTGCAATAGCTGGCCAATATAAGAGCTCCACTTTCCTACCATCTCTAAAGCAGTGGTTCTTAAGTGGTGAGGATACAGCAAAAACTGGTTGCATTTTAATTGTGCATAATTAGCTTTGTTTGTGTGTGTGTGTGTGTGTGTGTGTGTGTGTGTTTGTGTGTGTGGGTGGGGGGGGGGTTGGGTTAGGGGGGTTGTGACATATCAAGACACAACTTTGTATAATGACATGGGTATGACACAGGTATGGCAAGGAGAGGGTGACTTATGAGGACATAACCCATGTCCCCATTTTTCGAAACGCTTATAAACCATACGGAATGAGTTTTTTTGAGAAAGTAAAAATGCACAAAGTTTCCTGTGAGGGTTAGGGTCAGGTGTAGGGTTGGTGAAGGGCGATAGAATATACAGTTTGTACAGTATAAAAACCATTACGCCTATGAGATGTCCCCACTTTTCACAAAAACAAACGTGTGTATGTGTGTGTGTGTATGTGTGCACTACATAGTTTTGGTTCGGCATTGAATAACCAATCTGCTACAGTCTTTCTGAACTACCTGCATGCCTTTTAAAACAAAAAGTTTTCAAACCACACATTAAGCAAAGAACCATAAACATATAATACATTTTTAAATGCGGAGTAAGTACAACTGCTAGCGGTTGAAATGGGGACTGTAGTCCAAATTCAGAATATTGTTTCTCCTGCCCCCTCCTACTTTGACTCAAAAATCATGTGGGTTGCCAGATTGAGGACACGCCACAGGAACAAGCGCAGTGTGACAATGGAAGGCAACAAACCTTACACTGCAATTTTAATTATCCATGTTTTATTATATGGTCATATAGCTTTAGATGGATGTTTTTTAGGTTGGGTAGAATCTGCTTTCTCTGTCCCAGTTCATTGCCTCCTTTGATGGCTTCTATACACTGTTTTCCTCCAACAGGAAAACCATGGATTTCAATGTACTGTTGGTTAAACTAGCAGTGGGTGAAATCACATGGATCAAAACACAACAGACATTTCCGACACACATGAACATCACAGCAGAATATCTGGCTGTAGCATTGTTTTTATGAGAAACATGTGAACTTAGCATGTTTCCTAAATACCTGTGAAAGTATTATTGTGTTTACACTTTAGTACAGTCAAAAATACAGGACTTATAATATCTTCTTTACTGAACGGTGATTCTTTCCCATGATATCTACTCAACATTTGAGCAGTTTTTTTAAAGCATTACATTTAAAAAGGCCTGTTAACCGCCTTTACTTAAATCAATGTTTGCAGAGCATGAGTGGCCACTTATCACATCCACACTGAAAGGGCCAGAGGTTCCTTATACAGTAAGTGCTCATCTTTTATCTTTGTTCAGGCTTTGAACTGGAGATGGTTCACCGCAGAACACAATATCCAGGGGGTGTGGTTGGATCCAACTCCTCCCACCTTACATATACCTAAACCTACCTGTCTCCTCCCCCTGATCCCTAAATCCACCCATCTCAACCCCCTAGATGTGGATCCAACCATGCCACCTGGATCTTGTGTTCTGCAGTGAGGGTCTGCCACTGAACTGAGTTGTACCTATTCAAGGAGTTGTACCTATTCAAATCAAATTATTTTATTGACTCCACATTCTCTCTCTATATTTCCTCTTTTCTCTAAAATGTCTCGTTGCAAGTGGAGCCTTGTTCACACAAAAGTCAGACTGAAAACCATATTAAAAAAAGAGGTCACATTAATCAGGAGCACCTGGCTTACAGCCCAGGCGAGTTTTCTACAAGAGACATTTGATTCAAGACTGTAGACCAAACCTGTCACCCTGCAATGCGCTGAACAAGAGCAGTCTAAACAATCTGCCAAGCTACACCAGAGATTGCATCTCTCTGGGAATTAAGGCCAAAACCATAACTGCCATTTACTCCTTCCAATGCAAATGAATTCTTATCACTTAAGAAGAAGACCTCAATCATTCTGAGTTATAGTCTAGCATTGGTCTAAGGAATAATCATATATCACCTCACTCTAATGTGCAGAGGCAGATGTTACTGGGAAGAATTACTCTTCAAATTCAGCATGTCTTAAAAATATATCGTTAATGTATCTTCCGTTTGCACAAATTCGAAGATACAACATTAAAAGTCTATTCACCCATTAACTAGAGTTCAGAACTGAAATGAGAAGGCGATTTAAATTACGATCTAATTAATGAATTTGGTTTGAACTTGAATTGCCATAAAAAACAGGATGCAGATTTGAAATTCAAATGTAAATATGAAAGTAGAATAACATTTATTTAAATTTAATTTCATATAATAATAATAATTATTATTATATTAAGGCTTTTTCAATAGTCTTTGAAGTAAGAACAGTAGAGACCTAGAACGAGAATAATTGAACAAAATAATGATTAAACAACAATTAGAGCAATAAGGAAATATAATGATAGACAAAACAACAGATAGAATGACAGACGATAGAATTAATGATAAATAGATATGACGATAGAGTGATAAATATAATGACAGAATGGTAGACATAGCAATAGAACAATATTTATAAAACAATAGATATAATGATATTTATATAGATAGATAGATAGATAGATAGATAGATAGATAGATAGATAGATAGATAGATAGATAGATAGATAGACTGTTCCTGTGAGTGATCGTGTGTACGGTGAGGACGTGAGTGAGTCGTGCATGGCTTCACTCTCCCACTCGGCCTGCGCGTCATGTGTTGGGGGAGGGCCACATGTATGCGTGTGTGGTGCTGATTATGTGTTGCGTCATGCGTGGGGAAGTGTAAACACCAGGAAGCTGGAATCATTTTTCCTCTCCCACCATTTGTTGGTGTGTGGGTGGGTGGGTGTGTGTGTCTGTACACATGGCCAGATTGTATTGAATATTACTCTAGACATGATTACAGCACCATTCCCACCCAGAGAAACACTTGATTGCTCAGATATATCGCTCTCTCAAAGCTCAGTGGACTGAATATTTTGCACACATTTCTAAAAAATCTAAATTTTCAGGGAGAAATAAAAATGTACATAAATGAGATAATTGTTAACACATCAAGATTAAAGAGAAGTAAGAAAAAAGATTGTGAATAAGTATTATTTGCATTTATATTGAAATCTACTTTTGATTGCAGCTGTCTATAAGTATTGTTGAGTTCTCATCTGAAACTCTAAAGACACCAGATGATAATACCATGGTACTGAATAAAGACAATATCCATACAGTATCTTGTTATTTATACTGAATTCCAAGAAACTTCAGATTTTGTTAAAATGTTTAATGTTTGGATTCAGGAAGATTATTTAATGTAAGGTTTCATTTATTTCATCGAAATTTTAAATAACTGTTTTCTATTTTATTATTATTTTTAGTTTATTCCTGTGATGCAAAGCTGAATTTCCAGCATCATTACTCCAGTCTTCAATGTGACACGATTCTTCAGAAATCATTCTAATATGCTGATTTGGTGCTCAAGAAACATATCTTATTGTTATTATCTGTGTTTAAAACAGTTGTGCTGCTTAATATTTATGAGAAAACTGAATAGAAAGTTCAAAAGAATAGCATTTACTTTAAGCAGAAGTCATTTTTAACACCCTAAATGTCTTTACGGTCACTTTTGATCAGTTCAATGCATCCTTTCTGAAATGAAACATAAAAAAAAGAAAAAAAGAAAACTTTTGACTTCAAACTTTTGAATACCAGTGTAATTACATATATGCACACATATGCAGTCAACTTAATCAGTTAAGTAAAATCTCAAAAAAAAATGTTTTTGACATTTTTCCTGAAACAAACTTTCTCTTTTTCTGTCTCTTTAGGTGTTTCAGCTTTTTACACATAAACAAATGTAGATATAGAAAAGGATGCAAGCATGCGTTAACACAGCTAAAAACATACACATACCAAAACATGATGACATGAACAGATGGACAAGTTCAGATAAACAGAAGCCGACACTGACAAATACACATTCACACGTGAACTCATCACATTAGGTCTTGAATATTCTTGCTTTGACTCAGCAGTATTCATTCACGTAATATGAGTATATTCGAAGCGCACATGCTTATGTTATTAATTGGATGTTACAGTCTAATTGTACAGACACACACAAAGGCAAACATGCACACAGACTTCTCTGCATGTGGACTACAGCAGGGTCAGGCTGTAATCAATACTGTAACTTGATCACACACTGTTTGCCAGTTTCATTAAATTTAAATATCTGCTCTGGAGAGGAACAAGATGGACCGGATTGTCCAGCCAGAAAAAAATAAATAGCTCGACAGCTAGTTCACACTGGTCAGAAATAATCCCATCCTCCATAACATCATTTCATATCTGCAAGCCAAGCGTAATGCAAAGCTTGCATGTATGAAAGTGTATGGTTACATTGTTGAATATATAATCTTGGAGCAAATAACCTGTCCGAATTTCATTCTAGCCAAATAAGTAAATAAAATAAAATCTATTTTATTTAAAATAATAATAATAGTAGAAATACATGATTGTAACCACTTACCTAATTCTAGTCCCAACAAATTAAGGTTGAACCCATGTAAATAACCCAAGTCCAGTGTGCTTAATGGCGTTAGGCTGTGTGAATTCCCTTAAAAAGCTGTTAGATCCACAGTACATCAACGTCTCTCCTTGTCATCCATGTTCACAGGCTGCCACTGCACTGCCGCCACTAACTCTGATTTTCCCCACCACTGACCATCATCAACTATCAGCCTAAAAATACTCTTAAAGAGACAGCAGCACTCTCTCTCCCCTCGCGCTCTTTGGACACCCTTCCAGCTTACTAGGGACTGCCCTAATCTCCTCCTGCTCGTACGGACCAATCAGAAGCAGCCAGGAAATCAGCAGTGATGTGTAGTGAGAGAGGAGGAGAGAGAGAAATAGGCAGCTGCCGATAATAGATATGGAGGAAGCGTAGACAAGAATCAGTAGGAGATTATGTACTTAAAAGATCCTGTCCGATATATGATGGCTTTGAGGATGCCGTGGATGGCTTTTAACCATTACCAGTTTAGCTTATGTTACAAGAATCACTATAAACTGCAACTCCAAATGTTAGATGGATGGATCGATAGATAGATCATCTTTAAACCTAATTTCAATTGTAATGTGGTACAATTGAAATTAGGTTTAAAGATGATCTATCTATCGATCGATCCATCCATATTTTACATGGTATTTTGAGGTATGGCTGGACAGGTTACATGCCAAAGTTTACTATTTAGGATTAAGTTTTCATTTATATCCCTAAATCTAAGTAGAGTAATAGTAATAATGATGCTATGGCTGTGGGACGACATCATGTCTCAAATATTAACTGATAATAATAGATCATCAGAATGGACTCAAATATTTTTGTTTATTCATACATGCACCATCTACATATTCTGTTTTAATAAATGAACCGGATGAATTACAAATCACTGAGCGAGAGGATATTTAAACTGTGAAGGCTCAACTGACGTGATTTGTTGATGAATTTCGAGGTGAGGTTCTTAGCCAAGCAGCATCCTCCTGCCACACACCATCCTTGATGGAGTAATGCAATAGCAAGGTCTAGACACTAATCACTGTATAATTGACGAAGTGTAAAACAAGATGGGCATAAAACCTACCTCAGAAGTCCTGCTCTCGACTCTCAATGTTGTTTTAATGAGTGACACTCTCTCCAGATCTCAGGCATATCATTCTATAAAAGGTCAATACAGACCCCAGCATGTCTTCAAGCTGAAAGCAAACATTCGGAGACTATCTGTTGCATTGTGTGCTTGATATTTGAATGATCCTTGAATGATGCTTTTAAGACTATGTGAACACGCTGTAAAATGAATAAGAATGCTTACTTGCAGGTTGTGGGTTTGCCGTTGAGTCCAGTGTAACTGCAATAACACTCTGCTTGTGAACTCTGCATCACATTGTTACAGCTGATCAGCTGAAATGTGTCACAAAACTGTTAGAAGTTTAAACACTTATATAAACTTTATATAATAATAATAATAGTAAACTTACCTAACATTGGAATCCTTTAAAATTATACTTGTACTGCAAAATAGCTAAATGATATCTGTTACTTACAACGTTACTACTGCAAAACACTGAATAGGCTTTGATGATGTTTAAAATAGGTCATTCTTAATATTTTGTGCAATTTCAGTTTGGTGACTTTCTATCAAAAAGAAAAAACAAACAACAACAACAACAAAAATTCAATTTCTGTGATTTAATCATTTTATCTGAAGAAGATCTTGTTACACTACAAGAAGAATACATTGGTCCAGCTTAGGATATTCTTCTTTAATATTTTTTCATGAAATTCTTCACACGTGCATGGGTCAAATGTCCACCCTGTTATATGACATTCTCATATTGTTCATCTCACATATATATATATATATATATATATATATATATATATATATATATATATATATATATATATATATATATATATATATATATATATATATATATATATATATATATATATATATATATATATTTTAAGTTATTGCAATATTTACATTTTATTTATTTTAACAAAGTGTTCATAAACAGGCATTTTTTATTTTTATTTTTATTTAAGGCACAGTGTAATTGCAACATATTTATTTTAGAATAAAAATTTCATTTCAATTGAATTTTGGCCCCATTTGAAATTATTTAATTTTACCATTTAATTCCCTACAAGTAACCACAATGATATGCCTAACGTATGTTTAATTTATTTTATTAACATAAAACACACAAACACACACAAAGAGGTAACATGGTGGACAGAGCGGAAACAGTGAGGACAGGACATAACAGGATGTACATCACACCACTGAACAACAACATTTACAATCATTAAAACGGATATAAATCCTTATCTATATCTATAAATCTGCATACAACAATTTATAGGATAGAAGGCCAATTTTCATATTAAAGTTGTTCTTATACCTTTTATTATACGATCTCGCTTGTTATACTATCCATTTATTAGGCTACCATATATGTTTATCATTGTACTTTAAAAGTTTATATTTTTAGAGGATATACACAGACTCACACACACACTAGTATCCCTATCATTATGGGTTCATTCCATAGGTGTTATGGTTTTTCTACTGTTTAATCTGTATTTTCTATATCTTTATCCTAACCCTAAACCTACCTCAAAACCTGTCCCTCACACAAAACTTTCTGCATTTTTAGATTTTCAGAACACTTAATTATGTCTAATATATGCGCTTGTTTCCCCATGGGGACCAAAACAATGTCCCCACAAGGTCAAATTTGACTGGTTTTACTATACTTATAAGGGATATTTGTACCCCATAATGCAGAGAATACCAGTACCCACGCAGACACAGACACACACACACTGTAATGGCCAAATCATCTAAGGATATTTAATTACAGTTTCTACCTATAAACAAAGCATTCCATCATAAACTTTCATTTAACCCCGAGGTCCCTGGCTGTGGGGCATTTCTTGGCTTCACATGTTGTCTTGGCTCTGGTACAATCCCAATCCCTGTAGCGTCGCTGCTTTTATGCAGCCATTTCCTGACAAGTACAATAATAACATGTTTGTAACTCTATCTTGAAGGTATATAAAAAACAAAAGCTAAATAAATTAATTATAAGTAACAATACATGCCGTAAACGTATACTCTTTGTTGTTATATCCATTGTTACAATATGTCAGTAACGGGAAGGATATTTTATGCTAAAGTCAGCCATTGACGTCAATCAATAAAAATATCTAATAACAACATGTATTTTGGTGAGGTATATTATAAATAAGAAAATACAGCAATGTTAAAAAAATAAATAAAAATGAATAATTTGTTTAATTATTTTTTACTCAGATTTGTAGCCAAAGTTATGCAAGCTACATAGCAGTTTCGCCTGCTTGCACTATAATTAATTTAATAGAGTCATTTTTTATTAATAAATTAATTTTGGGTAAATATTTATTGTGTTATATGGTAAAAGGGGAATAATGAGTATTTAGAAACAGTATGTGACTCGCGCTCTGCAGGACTCATAACAATGCTTCACATCGCATGTGCAATGCTATACCACATGAGCTATAGGTAGTTTACTACGTCAGAACAGCCATACTTAAGGACCTATTTATGCAATGCTAAAATTGAATTGTATTATTTTACAAAAAAATATGCTATGGTTAAAGCAGTTTGAGATCAGGGCATAGAAATGTGCAAGGAAGGACCCAGGCGGAAATAAGTCTTTATTAATTGATAAGCTGCTCAAATGTGTGTGAATAGAAATACAATTGTTGGTGTTTTACTGCCTGTACAAGTGTACACTTTTGGAGTTTTGTGTAAATGTAGGTAGAGGTACGTTATGTTGCCAATGAAAGTTCTTGGCCTTCTGGTAACACCTCAAAGCAGCTTAACTCAATGACCTTGAGTTTCATGTCCAGGTTGTTGTGGAAGGGAACACAGAAAAGAAATAGCATCTCTTTTCAGGTGTAACTTTCATGACCAGGGGAGAAGTTATACTTCAATATCACCTTCACTGGCTCTACAAGTCCAAAGGGGTGTAAAGTTTGGGAGGATACTGTACTCCAGTGCTATACTGAGAGATCGAGTCTCTTCTCAAATATTTATAGGCCGTCACTGCCACACAGCTGTTGCTGCTGCTACAGGCCAAACACAAGCTAACTGGCCCATGGTCAAGGTGAGCCTGCCTGTCAATCACCACACTGATGCTCTCACATAATACAGCAATATATATGTATGTATATATATATATATATATATATGTTCATCACTTCAGCAGATTTTTGTGGGACTAAGTCTGTATGAATGATGTACATTAGGTTAGCTGACATTTCAAGGGCTCGGATTCAGTCGCCTGTTTGAAAGAAAGTGAATACAATGATAATACTGCGACTTCTATGATTCGACTGTCAGAAGACTTGATGTAAGACAGCAATGAAGCATTTTTTCTTACACAATACAGCCTCTCATGTTAGACGACTGAAGCAGAAGTAATGAGACACTCTGTCCCTGTGCAAACTCATTTTCCTCAGGCCGCACACATCTCCGCCAAACACTTTTCATCACTTGTATCATTTGATATCCAACACTCAAAGATTAAAGCTTTAGCATTTGAGCTGACCAACTAGTGGCTTTGTAAGAGATGACGTCTAAAAAATGTGGGTCTCATTCACAATGATATATGATATGATTCACACACACACACACACACATATATATATATATATATATATATGAATACATGTTTCATATAGAACTAGAAAGTCCTGCACACATAATTGTACAAGTTTGCATGAAACCTTTTCTGCTCACCTAAGGACACTTGACAACATTAGTAAAGAATGAGATCCAGTAATCCAATCCAGTAAAGATCCAATAACACGTAATTGTGATTTATGACCTGATGTGTCGAGATGTACAAGTCATGTAAATCTACAAGTCAATGCTATTGATTTAAAAATAAATATTTCCTGCATTGTGTGTCTCCTTGTACATTTTGAGCTGTTAACATGTGTTTGCTGTCCCAGTAACAGATGTCATGTTTTTACAGAGCAAAGGTCGTGATTATGTAATGTGCGTACACAAGTATGTGAGATTACAGAGCGGAACTGGAGACATGAATATCCACATGGTGGGTTATTACTCTCAGATTAAACACACTGCATCCTGGACAGTGGATTGGTTAAGCTTCCCCTATTGTACAGAGTGCAACAGAACAGGGGTCATGTAGACAAACGAGGCACACAATGTGATAATCTAGAGGACACCACTTCATTCTGCAAGGGCAATAGAGTTTATCTTTCAATTTGAATTGTCCCATCATATTTTAGGATCTATCTTTTAGACCACCATTTCATAATTTCAATTTCGAGCCCTATGAAGTCAGAAATAACCTACAAATCTTTTTCTACCCTTTCATAATAAATGCCTGAAATGCTCCGGGCCGGGTTTCCCTATAACGATTGATCTTAGCGGTAATTTTTTAAATGCGTTTTACAATAATGCACGTAAAGTAATCGCACGTAGTTGTTCTTTAAGTGCTACTTAGGAGTTGCTCTCTGTTTGTACAAGTGCTGAAATGTCGCCTTATAGAATGGCTCTTAATTGTAGTACATTGTCGTTTATTGATGTTAACATAATGCTGCATTCGAGACAGACAACTTGGATATAATAACTATAATACAATACAATATTATATCATATTATAGTGTACAATATTATACATCACATAATTATGCATTTCAGCAAGTCATTGGCATTACCCCCCACCCAGTTTTTGAAGCATTTCCTACATTACTTATTTTATTCTTTTTTTTATTCTTTTTTTTCAGTCACATAAATTAGTTTTTTTTCCACATTTTTCCTGCCCTTTTTAATTAATTCATTTATAAATTAATATATTTTTTTTTAAGAAAACGAGTTATAAAGTGTACAATAAAGCACAATCAAATCGTTATATTATAATCACATTGCACTTAAATCAAATTAAAGTTGTAAACTGCTGATTGTCCTGCAGGTGACCGCATAAATATGTCTTCTTACGATGCATTTAGGGCTTAACGATTACTCCAGAGCACTCGTAGATCTACGATGATTTTCAACTGCTACTTAAGTAACTATGCTTTTGGGAAACAGACCGTAATATTAAAATCAGTCGCACGATCGTTTTACATACTTCTTAGACTTACGAAGCTTTTGGGAAACTCAGCCCTGGACTCAGCTCTCAATGTCATATGCTCTCACCAATGATATCTAATGGCATCTGGGTTTCAAATCAAATCAAAACTAGTCCAAAACCAAAACATACCACTTCCAAACCAAATACAACAGATCATAGATCATGCATTTTCAGATTGCATTTCATTTGTAGGCATGCTGAATAAGATAGCAGTTTTAGAGATAATGAAAGTAGAAAGCATCAATTAAAAACCGAGACTTGAAAAACCAAAATTATTATTGCCAAATGTCAAACGCTCAAGCTTTGAGAAGAACATAATTAGGCCACAGCATAAACCGCAGACTTGTCATCACGGCACTGCATGACCTACTAATAACATTGCATTACACTTTCTTTATGGATGTCCCCCAGGACTCTGTATTCAGACCCTTAATATTCTCCATTTACACCAAATTGCTCAGTTTTCTGTGCTGGCAGCATGATTCTTCACTCAAATTATCTTTTTTCTTCTTATTCTTTTCTGACATCAGTGTGATGTCTGTCAGTCTGTCTCTCATAACATCTTGACCTGAATGACAAAAATCCATGTCATCCATAGTCACAACCTCCTCAGATTAAACTCTCTTCACCTCAACTGAAAGTCACACATGTCCCTCTGAACATAGAAAAAAAATGTAAAGACCAGAATTGAATTCAAGGTACTTCCTCTATTCAACAGTCAACAATGTAGACAGTTTTTATCCACACAAACTTGCATATAATGTATATAAAACATATTTTGTCATAAATTGAAAGCCGAAGGTTTAAACAATTTGTAAAACTCACAGTTGAGAGATATATTTCATAACATATTTTGCTCTATGGAGAACTGCTAATGTTGTGCAATTACATTAGCATTCTTTTAGCTGCTGAGATCTGGTGGTCCTGTACATGACTTGCATCCATAATAAATGTTCACGTCAATTTATATTCCTCTTTTCTTCTCTATCCTTTCTGTCTGCCAGTAGCTCTCCTCTCTCTGAGTCAGTGTCTGCGTGTTCATGCTGCGTTGTAGTGGGTGAAGTGTCACACAGGCTGATGAATTGTGGGTATTACTTCCACTCCCTCGCTGTCCTCCTCCATAACTGTGCTCCAGGCAGTGTGAGTAAAGCGAAGCCTTAAGTGTATGAGTGTGTTCTTTTTATGTTTTGTGCTCTGCAGAGCAGGAACTGATGGCTATCTTATGTGACCTCTGTTCTTAGTGATGACAACAGCAGCCACACTCTTAAAAATAAAGGTTCCAATGTGGAATTTTCTTAGAGATGCCACAGACGAACCATTTCGGTTGCCCAAAGAACAAATTGTTTTGTAAAGAACATTTTAATAATCTGAGGAAACTTTTTTACTATAGAGAACCTTTTGTGCATTGGAAGGATATGGATTGTAAAAGGTAATATATTTGCTTGGCCTCCTCCGGCATCATTCTGAAGTCAGAGACAAGTGTTTATTTGAGAGCTGATGAACTTTGATAAAGAGGAGTGGGACTAAGCCGTGCTCTGTGATAATATCTGCAGCGGAGCATCACACGAACGCCTTTCAAAGGATTTAACAAGTCTGAGAGCGACAGAGAATGTCAGCAAGGATTACAAATAATTATTGGTCCTTACATTGGGTTTGAAGGATTA
Organism: Carassius gibelio; assembly: GCF_023724105.1. Lineage (NCBI taxonomy): Eukaryota > Metazoa > Chordata > Actinopteri > Cypriniformes > Cyprinidae > Carassius > Carassius gibelio. Next base: position 5,017,137 of record NC_068388.1, on the reverse strand, counting down.
TTACAATGGTAGAGTAATTGGATTTAGTTAAAACTGCAGCCTGTTTTCCTTTATGACTGATGCGCAGAGGGGGGTGGAGTACCCAAAAACTGTACTCAACTGAAAGTAAAAGTACTTTTAGAAATATTTACTCAAGTAAAAGTAAAAGTTCTAGTCTGAATAGTCTTACTTGAGTAAGAGTAAAAAATCTACTCAAGTAGTAAGTTACTAGTTACTTTGGGTCATATATACTGAGCCTATTTTTATTTACATATATAGATTAAATATAGCCTATGTAATGTATATGTGTGTAAAAATATATATATTTCATCAGCCTTTACTCCAGTCTTCAATGCCACATAATCCTTCAGAAATCATTCCAATATGTTGCTTTACTATCAGTATTGTTCTTTTAATTGTATCTTTCTATACATCAAATAATCATAAACAAAATGTCACAGGTTCCAAAAAATATTAAGCAGCAAAACTCTTTCCAGCACTCGTAATAAATCAATAAAAAAATAATGTGATATGAAAACTGCTACTAATCTTTCATTGTTCAGAAAGAGAGCAAATAACATTTACATTATCAAATATCATTTTCACTGACAGTCTAGAGTTCAGTCACTCTCAGAAACTCCCATTAAAATCACTGAAACTGTTAACACTGTAAAATCAATATCATATTTACAGATTCGTACACACATCAGCACTTTGTTGTTTCTGACGAGAGGATTCGTCAGAAAGATGTATGCAGTCAGCGAGCGAGTGAAGGAAGCACCGGCATTTTAGCGATGACTCATCTGAACACCTTTGATTGGCCAATGCATTCATCAGAATTATGTGTGATTGTTTATAATGCGCATTTCTGGCTCAGCGCCAGCAAGCGATCACAGAGCTGAATTTAGCAGCTGATGATATGACTTGCTGAACGTAACCGTAGTTGTATTAAAAATAATAAAATCTTAATTGCCTATTTTTGGTCTTTTAAAAGCTGTATTCAACTTGGCTCCCCTGTCATAAGCCACACGTACAACAAACATGTCACAGTGGTATCGTGTACTGTAATCAAATGTAGCCCAAGTTATTAGGCTACCTGTTGTATTACCTGTTGAACAGTAGACAGCGCACGTGGTGTTCATCTAATAAAGATCTCCATCGCTAGCCAGTAATAGCCTTTGCAGATTTGCTTTCAATTCAGTGCAATTCTATAGCCACGTTTTCAACGCTGCCGATGTTCTTAAATGTTACAACTCTGAGTGAACCGCTTCAGACGCTCAGCGCGTGCGGCCAGTGTTGCCAACTTCTTTCAATGGAAAGTAGCTAAACCCTGCCTGAAAAGTCGCTAAATGTCGCTAGATGACGTCATATGCTAATTAGCATATTCATGACGTAGGTGCGTCATATTATTTCGCCCTTTCTGTGCTCATGTACTGCATTTTAATGCTGCAAAAATTCTAAATAGAACGTTTTTCATTATTATATTTTAATGTTTCTGTTGTCAGACAACGGAATTAATATTATAATGACTGAAACGCGGTGCATTAAGACAACATACCAGCTCTCAAAGATGTTAATCTGTGCACTAAAATCCTATTCAAGACTAGTCTAATGAAATCACATACACATAAGATTAAGACAATGGTTGTACTGTGATTTCGGCTATACTTGTATGCAAAATAGAGTTAGAAGCAACAGAATATATTGTTTTAACTGAAAGTGCTGCTCTGCTCGCTGAACAGGGCAGATAGAGATGCGTGTGCGCGTGCTGCCTGGGGGGGTGGGGGGGGAGAGAGCTTGTGCTCGTTCGGCAGTACTGGAGAGTCTCAGAGAATAAATAAGGTCTGTCAAAAAAAGTCGCTAGATTTGTCGCTAGTCGCTTTTTTGGAAAAAAGTCGCTATGGGGGTCTGAAAAGTCGCTAAATCTAGCGACAAATCCGCTAAGTTGGCAACACTGCGTGCGGCAGGGAACTGAACGAATCATTCAAACTGATTCATGAACTAATTCACTCGTTTGATCAAGCGTTTAAACAGAATTGACTCAAAAGAATGAATCATTCGCGAATGAGCATCGCTCATTGCCCACTGCCCAGAGAAAAGTAGACGTAGCGTTCGGAATAAACTGAAGCATTTATAACATTTATTGCATTAAGATAAAGTAAGGAGAGCAGCGTCGCCCACAGTAACGAAGTAAAAGTAGGCCTACAGATTTTTCCTCAAAAAATTACTCAAGTAAGAGTAAAAGTACCCATCTTTAAATATACTACAAAATTATTAGTTACCCCTAAAAAATTACTCAAGTAAATGTAACGAAGTAAATGTAACTCGTTACTACCCACCTCTATTTTGCATTGATGGTGTCATTTTTATCTTAAAATGATTGGTTCATCCAAACATAAGATTAGTCATAATTTCCTGACTGGCTCTAGGTTATTTGGTGCACAAGGCGAGAGAGTGGACTAACCCAACTTTTGGGTTAAACAAATTAATAAAAAAATTTTACCCAATGGTTGGGTTAGTCCATATGTGACCCAACGCTGTGTTGAAATAACCCACCATTTTTTAGAGTGTATAGCTTTTTTAAGCACAACTTTGGAAATACTCACATTTGTCATCGCTCTATTAAGGTATTTTATGCCCTTTTTATGGTCAAATCATTTCCTGACAGATAAACTCAAGCTTCGCTCTCATGAACATCCTGAAAAATACATAAAATTACAGAAGCAAAATTGGTTGAAAAAAGCAATTCATGTTGCCTTTAAAAGGCTTCATCACTCTTTGTAATCACAGGTAAAGAGTAAAAGGTCACAAGCTAAAATGAAAGGCGTTTGGTGACTATGCTGAGGATTATTATGAGGACAATTAGGAGGATATCTGTGTTAAGATGAGATAAGACACCTCAACAAAATGTTGTTGCACTGTCAACGGAAGCCTTTCATCTGCAAGCATACCACGATCACACACTTTTTCAGGAATCCTTTATAAAAAGATATCTGTGGGCGAGGTGAGTAAAACTAAAGACAGGAAGCCGGCTGTGAGTTCAATAAAACTCACTCCAAATGAAACCGAGCAAACATCCCTGCTTATGAGTGGGACTCGTTTTCCTTTCAAGAGGCTAAAATTACGCTAAATCTACACCAACAGAATGAAAAGATATGCTCAGCAGGAAAGAAAAACTTCTATGTATCTTCAGGAAATGATTCATAGATAACTTTCAGCTTTGGCACCTCTTTTTTTTTTTTTTTGCTAAAAAGTCTAAGCCTATATAAAAAAACCTTTCTCAGAGTTAAAACTGGCACAATCTAATAAAAAATGCTTCAGGAATAAATGGGTTCGACAGAAAGGTGGATATATATATATATTATCATATATCATATCATATCCTGGAATACTGGTTTTGTAAACTGGATAAAATAATAATTAAATAGAGTCAACTCAACTCTTAACTCATGATTCATGCACAAATTGGACATGAACTGTTACGTGAACTTTCCTAAAAGTGGGAGTTATATTTTATAGTGCATAATGATTTAAATCATTATCATAAATTTGATAAGATTTGTAAAATATTACGAACATCTACTTTTATGGAGCCTTTGCGTCCCTCTTAAAGTGCTAGGGGGGGCTATTGCTGACTGAAACAAATAAAACTATTTTCAGAAATAGCCTAGATTATAACAAATAAATAAACAAAAAGAACGTAAAATAAAATTAGAAATGTTGCCTTTGCAACTAATTGAAAAATAATTGTAAAATTAAGTACAAAATTGCTAAAACTAAAATGAATTTAAATCTATATAGATAAAAAACAAACTAATAAAAATTACAAATACTTTATTAAAACTTTAAAATTAAAATATAAAAATAAAGGCTAATAAATAAATAAATAGTATAAAAATAATATAAAACAACACTACTTCTAATCTTGTAACCCTCATACAATGTAACTGCCTGGAAAAGAAAGACTAGCATAAGAAAGTCCTATTTAAGAGGGTTAAGAACAACATGAAGTCGAGAAAAAATGTTCCGTGAACTATTGCTTAAAATCAATGGAATCTTTTCTATACTCATTGCAATTCTATTTTAGATTTTGGCTAGATATAGAAGAACTGACAGTAAATATAACAAAATGGTTTAGCACAACTGATACACACCAATCTCAGTCATTTTAATGCAATAAAACATGACAAAACCTCTCAAGGCCCCAAAAATACCCTTAGACTCCAGAGGGTTAAGTAAAGAATATAAATACAGGCAAAAGGTTCTTGAACTCAGTGTTATGTTGGAATGTTTTAAATGTGATAAAAAATGAAGCACTGTGGAAGCAATCTTCATTATAATGAATCATCAGCACGGGGTCTGCAGCGTGTTTATGGTGAGGCGTTATCAGCGACACACTCGGATGACTGTCTCGCTCATAAATGAAACACATTATTTCCATTGCAGGCCAGCGTACATATCGCTAATTAAGAGGCCCATATGCAGTGAGCAAAGAGAAAAAGAAAGAGCAAAAGAAGAATGGATGTGGTGGAAAGTCACAGACAGCAATGCCTGGAGGAACAGACTCCAATATTAACATGTTATGGATCTCCATGAATACAAATCACATCCATCCATCATGTCAAAAACAATATGGTTCTTCCCATCATTATCACCCTGAACTCCAAAGTTGGGTTTCAGCAAGACATAAGATATAGGACTTGTTTCAATCAAACGAAAACATTATATAATGTAATTTGCATACAATTCAGAAGTTTGGGGTAAATAAGATTTTAGTTTTGGAAAGTAATGAATCATTTAATTAATAAAGGACACAAAAGTTAAAATGATCAAAATTGACAATAAAAGCATTAATGATGCTACAAAAGATTTACTTATTTCAAATAAATGCTGTTCATTTGAACCTTCTATTCATCAATGATTCTGAATTCACAGATTCCACAAAAATATGAAGCAGCACAACTCTTTTCAACAATGATATTAATAGGAAATGTTTCTTGAGCAGCAAATCAACATATTAGCATGATTTCTGAAGGATCATGTGACACTGAAGACATGAGCAATGATGCTTTGACATCATATGAACAAATTACTATTTAAATGCATTCAAACTAAAGAAAAAAAAAAATAAAAAAATAAAAAAGAAAATGTTATACTATTTTACAACATAACTGTTTTACTGTATTTTAATGCAATAAAGGCAGCTTTATACTTTCAAAATAAAAAAATAAAAAAATCTTACCAACCCCAAACTTTTGACCAGCATTGTATTTTACAAGGAGGTCAATGATACCTGGAGAAAGTTGTCCATTAGCATGCCCATTCATCTCAGCAACAACTGGTCAATGTTGCAGGGGTTAACAGAGCCAGGCTAACCAGCTAAACCTCAACCCTGTGTGGATGTATGCCATTTATTATACAACAACACATAGCAATTAAAAGATTTAACACACTTTAAAACACCACAATACATAGCAAAACTGTTGACCTCACTGAAATATCCTGATAATTTGGATCTCATTTAGTTGTTCACAGCAAAAATATCATTGCATGTCTTAAAACGTTCACCAAGAAAAATATATACTGTACATATATATATATATATATATATATATATATATATATATATATATATATATATATATATATATATATATATATATATATATATATATATATATATATATACACATACATATATATATATATATATATATATATATATATATATATATATATATATATATATATATATATGTTTGAAGGTGTGATCACTAGAAATGCATTACAATCAACCTATATACACAGCTGAAATGCAGTATTTCATGTCCAGTTAAAACTATTAGAACATCTAAAACCACTACAAAAGACACTAGCAAATTTTACACCAACTTGAATAATTTATATAATACTGAAAATACAGATAAATATACTTAGTGTGTGCGTAAGTTCTCTCAGGAGGGTTTTTGAAGCCAAGTAACTGCTCACAGAAATGGAAATGGAAATGTTTCTTCAGTTGAATGGAACTCTTGAATTGGCAACAGTGGAAAAGTCATTCATAGGAAATCTCACATCATTGACAAAAGGACAGCTGGTCTCTGCCATTTGTCATTGTTCAGAGCTGTCCAAGAGGAAATGTTGCCTTTCACATCCTGAGAGGGTCTTTGAACCCCTTGTCTTTTAATGGCCCAGTCAGTCAGGTAGCACTGCATGTTCCCGTAGAAGCAACTTTAGTATTTTCTTTGCAAGACAAATGTCACACAAGAGCCCTGTATAAATACTCAGAATACTTTCTATGTACTAAGTACTATAAATACTTTCTATTTTAAAGGTACACCAAGTTATAATAATTAAATATGTCTGGAACAGCATGCTACCATACTCCTCTTCCTACTTTTGTGGCATGCATGCTAAATGTAAATTAATATATTCTAAAATGTAATTTATTCAGCCATTACTCCAGTCTTCGGTGTCACATGATGAAAAAAATCTTAACGACTCAAAATTTTTGATTGAGTGTATAAATCATCAGGAAAAAATTATGATACAGCGACATAGTATATTTGTGTCATTGCATTGTGTAAATGGTTTCACTTTGCTTTCACACATTTATTAAGACTATGAAAAAAATGACTTGGTGTAACTTTAAATATCTGGCATACTGACTACCAAACAGTAAGACTAAGAATTGTGAATTAATGAAAATACGAATTATTCTTTTTTGTTGTTGTTGTTTATAATAAAAATGTCTATATATGATCATCTGCACTGAGAATGAGTTGAAAAGTTTCGTTCTCTCATCTGACAGTCTTTACTGTCCCTGTATGTGTCGAGGCGCCCGTGCTCTCCCCTGCTGCTCTGTCCCAGGTGTGTACTGCCATTTAGATGCCATTCCCTTGAGTTTCTTCCTCTTCCTGTCAGACACGCACCACACCTTCTCACAGTACTGCTCCACCCGCTGGAAGTTGTTGTAGCTGATCAGCTGCATGAAATCCTTGTACCAGAGCTTTGAGGAGGATGGAGTGGAGGGCAGGCTGGGGAAGGAGCAGGGTTGAGGTTTTTGTCCAGAATCGCCTTCCTCCCCTATATGCAACAAACCCTCCACTTTGCCCTCATCCAGCACCTCCAAAGTGACACGCACCACCGTCTGGACAAAGCCGTGCTCTGTGGACTGGCACACGTAGACTCCTGTGTCTCCCTTTGCCAATTTAAGGAGCAGCAGGCCGTGGGGGCTTTGAATCACACGGTCATCGCCTTTCACCTGAGCGAGGGAAGGAGAGAAACAACATGCAAAGGACATTATCGAATTTGTGTACTTAGCTTGCTAGGATGCTAGAGTTTTCTGGGTGGTTTCTAGGTCCATAAAATTCCTTTCCAAGTCTCAGACGCCTCCTTCGATATAAGCATATGCAGTGTTGAGGAGTAACACATTACAAGTTACCCGAACTACATAATCAGATTGCTTTTTTCAAGTAATTTTTCAATGCATTACTTTTAAATGTACAACACAATATCTGAGTTACTTTTTTAAAGCAACTGTAATAGTGTTGCTCTCTTTATTATTTAAAGTCTAATTTACCTTCACAAGATGTCTTGGTGCCCAGAGATGGTCAGAGTGACATTATTCTTTTCTATTTGAGATGAACTGAATCGCTGGGGGCTATATTACCCAGCCTCCCTGTTGTCAGAATAGTAAAATGAAGCTTTAATCTATATTTAACAGCAATCTCTCAGCAGGAGTTCAGACCATTGCTTGTGATGAAATCATTTCTGATGCTGACCATGTGAGAAGAGCTCTATATTATCCAAGAATACTCTGCACATTATTTGATTAAATATGATGAAAATAAATCTTAATATGTTTTAATTTTTATGATTATGGAATAACACACACACACACACACACACACACACGGTCATAAAATGTATCTTATTGTTAGGGATCAGGTAACTGTTATGTAATGTAATGTAGTGTAATTATACAATTATATATTATGGAGGAAAAATATATCTTTTGTATTAAATTAATTTATAATTTTTTCCTTCTATAATTCTAAAAAAATTACCAAAATTAGAGGTTAGGTTAGTTTTATAATATAATATAAAATAACAAAACATAATACAAAAAATACATTTCATTTAAAAGAATAAAAGTCTGTATGTTCTAGATGCATGTGTCTGTACCTCCTCCATGTCCGCACCATGTTGAATGTACCATGTTACAGATGCCTGCAGTGATCGTGGTCTGCACTCCAGTAGGGTGCTATTGTTCTCCACACCATATACAAGCTTTTCTGAGATGCTTTGTTCTTCTGTAACACACCCACACAACCACATACTGAACAGTCTAATCCACTACATTGATGCAACAGAATTCAAACTTGTGTCAACTGCTGGCATTGTGTGTTCATTTTTAATTGCTCTCAGTAAACACAGTCGCACATGCAAGAAATCTAAAGATTTTGCTCATGGCGGAGACTCCGGCAGGTATCTAAACACACAGTCTGAATACTCAAGCATCTTGTGAACAGACACTGTTAATATTCAAGCGATAGAGATTTTTATTATATGTTTTGTAATGGAGCTCAATGGTACAGTTGTGGAATGGCAACAAACTCTTTGAAATAGGAATGCTCTGTAAAAATGTAAAAGTCTTTATTATTATTATTTATTCTATATATATATATGATACATAACATATTTGTATATTATACATAAATATATTTGGTAACACTTTCTTTGTAGCCCGTATTTATAATACATTATAAGGGTATTCTTAAAGCATGATAATGAATGCATAATGCATTATAAAAAAAAAAAACTAATTATATCAACTCATGAAGAATCATAACAACAATTATAATACATCATAATAAATGTTATAAGTTTAAGAGTATGATTATTTATAACACACAATTAAAACCATATTAAATCTACTTCATGTACAGTATAATGGACTGTATCATATATTGACATTGTTTATTTAAGATCTGCACAGTATCTTACTACAGCTCGTGAGTGGTTAGATGTTGAGTGTTATTTGAGTGTTTCTGTGGAGCTAATGTTAATTAATTGATGTGAGTTTAATACTCAAACTGAAAAAAAATGCAATGTTTTATATGGTTACATTTTATGTTGATGGTCCCCTTAATCAATCGAGTATAAGCCACTTTGTAACTACATGTCAACTAACTCTCATTAGAGTATTGATATGCTCAAGAATGGTAGAATCTAGTATGGTAGAATAAGTTGACGTACTTGCAAAGACACTTATAGTCAGGTTATCTGTTGGTTGACCATCAAAATTAAGTGTTAGCATGTATTTACAGTAGCATATTAATACTCTAATGACTGCTAGTTGACATGTAGTTGGAGAGTTACTTATCAACAGCTGTCTAAGGGTTACCATCAAAATAATCAAACTGACATTACAATTAAAATAGTTCAAAGCAAATGTGTAATATTACACATTCATCTGATCTGATATCTGATCTCATGGCTGTTTGAGAGAAAAAAAATATTATTATTATTATTATTATTATTATTATTACTACATATAAATGGTATTTGACCGCTTTAAGTAGCATCAGAAAAATGGCAAGATATGAGACTTATAATACATTATAACCAGTGTTGGGTATAGTTACTTTGGAAAGTAGTTAGTTAGGTTACAACGTTACCATCAATTAAAAGTAATCAGTTATGATACAGCGTTACCTATTCATAAAAGTAACGCGTTAGAGTACTCATGCGTTACCAAAAATTAAAAGCCGTTTGCAGCGGCTCACACATGACAGACACAGCCCCCGGCCCCTTTAAATGCACCTACAAGTCGTGACTCCCGACAATGAATAACGTCAGTCATCTGACTAAATTAACACTGCAGGATAACAATAACAGGAAAGACAGTCAACAATAGGCTATTCCACATTAAGTTTTATTTATTTGTTATCACAGAACATATTATTAATCAAAATTCGCACCTACCCAGCCCGGGTATCCTAGGCTACTGTATATTATGAGCACCACAAGATAACTCCTGATTTTTCTTTAACTTTAAATAATGCAGTTATCAAAGTACAAGTATGCTTACTTGTAAACACAACCTTAAACAGGTTTGCAGATTTAAATCCATTTAGAAATGATGAACAACCAGCCAGCCAACGATCTAACAGAAATTAACATCTGCCTGTGAAACAAAAATGATAACAAACCGACCGAATTAAATCCTTCACTGCCACACAGGCAAATGACAAATCGCTTAATAGCCGAACTAATTATTATTAAAGTGTCACTCACAGTCACAGAGTGTGCATTTTACCATTATGTTATTTTCTTTTTCGTTGACAAATTGAAAATAATGTGCGTACTTCCATAAACCAAACGCTGTCCTCTCTGCCATCTTGCCGGGAGTTCGAAAAAAAAAAAACACACACACACACACACACACACACACACACACACACACACACACACACACACACACACAGGGTCAGGCGCAGGGCACAGACGCATCACAGCCATTGACTTTACGATCACAGAGCTTCGACTCCGCTGATACATCCGCAGGTGGCACAGTAGACCTAGGCCTACTGTCTGACAAAAAGCAGGCTGCAGTCGGGATTTTCCTTTCCTTAAAATAACGGATTACTTTTTTTAAAAAATAACGAAGTTACTGATTACTTACGCACGAAACTAACGCGTTAAGTTACACATTTCAGGAAAAAAGTAATTAGAGTACTCTTACTTTGTAACGCGTTACCCACAACACTGATTATAACTATGAGAAGTATAATCCAAAAGTGAAAGTGGATGCAACGTGTTCACTGTGTTATAAATCATCATACTCTTAAAAGCTATAACCACAAATAAGTAAATATTATAATATATTAAAACTGTTATTATGAATATTCTGGAGATGATACAACATATTATACGTTTTTTATTTTATTTTATTTTATTTTTTATAATGCATTATGCATTCATTATAATGCATTAAGAATATCCTTACAATGTATTATAAATACGGGCTTCATAGAAAGTGTTACCATATATTTTAACTTGTATGTGTATGTGTAGTTATTCTAATATTGTACAGCATTTTGTTCAAGATTGGTTATTTTTAAATGTGCTTTTATGAATAAACATTAGCAAACATTGTACTGACCGAAAACTTTTGATGGCAGTACACATCTGAATAATTTACCACCAAATATATAAAACATGCTGTGCTTATAATCAATGACTTTGTTATGGCAAACAGATTCATATTACAGTTATATTATAGTTTAGACCTCTTAGTTCATTCCAACATAAACAATGTCAATCCAATCATTAAAAATGTAGACGTTTTGACTTTTTCCCCAAAAATCGAATTTAATTGTAATGTTTAATATCAGAGTTTATGTTGGATGTAGATTTGATTCAAACTGCAATGCCTATGGAGAAAAATAAAGGGCAAAATACTTCCGGAACAAAGGCCGCTTTGGAATTGGGCCATCACTGCCATGCTCTATTGTAATATACTGTGATGTCTGTCTGCTAAAGTAAAAGCACCATCTGCGCATAAAGAGCCAGAGACTCTCATTAACTGTACTCTGACCTCTTCAACTTTCACAGATCTCATCCGCCTCGTTTTTCCCCTCTAAAGCTTCTAAGACTCTATTCTATCCTCCATTGATCGAGCTCTTGCCAGAACATACCACTAAGCTGAAGCCCATTGCACTGCTGAACTGCATTGCCATGGCGGATGTCTTGCCGTCGGAAGCGCCTAAAGAATAAAAGAGAAAAATTAGGCATTGATATAATCCAGACACAACCCGCCTGTCTGCCTGCAGTTGTCATTATATCATCCTACCCCCCTAGTTGTGTAACAGCGCAGGGAGGTGACAGAAATTCACTGTCTGTTCTATTTGAGTAATGACTCTGACAGGCATTTGGTGCCGATTGTGCGTGACTTGTCTGGCTTTGCATACAAAGTGAGCTTGTGATGGGTATTAATATGGGCGAGAGGTGTTAGCATCAATCGTTAACAAGTTCAAACTGATGACCACACTGAGACAGCTGACAGGTCTTTGAGTGGGGATTAGGGAAACACTCCCACTCTGCCTTCGCTCCTGTACACTCCAGTCACACAAGCGCACACACTTTCCTGCAGCTAAGTGAAACATCAAAAGAGCTCTCACAAAAACCCACACACTCTCCGTTCACTGAGCTCACAAATGGAAACACTGTGTTGGAAAGTGAACAAGATTACGGTGCACATACACAAGCTAAAACTGGAAGACTTAAAAAAGTTGCTTTATCATGAAATTCTTTAAAAACCTAATTTTGCGATGCAAGACATGGACATAAAGTACATAAGATTTTCCAAATGTCAAGATGCCTCAACTTTTCTTATTATAAAATCAATCTGCCATCTCAGCACTGTCAGTATACTTTATGCACTACCAGTCCAAAACTGATAAAACTCAAAGAGCTTTAAATGTTAAGAGGCATATCATGTAATGATTCCTACTATAGGGAGTTTAAAGAAAAAAAATGCCACCCATGGACAATATTAAAATCTATATAAACCTAAACAATCAAGAACTCATTGTGTACTGTAAGCAATAAATGTATAACATATTATTATAAATATTTATAAATAGTAGCTAATAAATTCACCTATTAACAACAACAACAATAATAACATATTCATAATAATATACTACTACTACTAATAATAATAATAAATAAAAATATAATAATAAATAATAATAATACATTTCAATTCAATGGCACTAAAAAGTATTTGGACAATTACAGAATAGATAAATAAAATAATAAATAAATAAATTTGTCTGATTATTATTGCATTACATGACAAAGTGTCATGTAAAACCAATCTGCATTTATTTTAAACACTTTAAAAAACATTTGACAAAATAGTAGTGTAAGATTTAAAATAATAAAATATGCATTGTTTAAAATTATCAATATGGACTCTTTCTAGTTGTGCAATTTCTACTTTTCATATGTATGTAGATATATGACTGACTGTTTTAAGAGTGATTTAATTAAACAATTTCAAAATAATTGATTAAATTATATATATATATATATATATATATATATATATATATATATATATATATATATATATGTGTGTGTGTGTGTGTGTGTGTGTGTGTGTGTGTGTGTGTGTGTGTGTGTGTGTGTGTGTGTGTGTGTGTGTGTGTGTGTGTGTGTGTTTGGAACTATTCAGGGGTGACAATTTTAAATAATTTATATTTTTGGGGGAACCATCTCTTTAAGGCTTTATTTTCTTTAAAGCTGCTTTTGAACATTACAGTATGTCCCATGAAAAGTGCTATACAAATACATATGACTTGACTAAATATAAGCTATATATTCACTTTATATCTATATTAAATTGTTGGTACCTTTTTGTATAGAGCCCAGCAGGATAGTACCGGGAACATGTCGACCCATCCCACGCACAGTAGGGGTCTCTGGCCAGGCAGCAGTCGGCGCAGGCTGAACCGTACAGCCCACACTGGTGCACACGGACCTGTGTTACACCCAGCTCAGAGCCCACGTACAGCTGTTGCTATGGAGACACAAACACTGCTGTCAGCCGCTTTGTTACAGGTGATGAATGCTATTATTTCCAAATCATCACGTTAGCATAATGACGCAGATAAAACCATTCTACTGAATAGCCCATTATTTGTGTGCATTCTAAATAATTCAATATATTACAATAATAACACAGAACAAAAGATGCACATATTTGATTCATAATATTTACTAATGACTGCAAGAATTAATAATTAACTGAAGCATCAGACTTGTTATAAATGCTGAATTTGCCAAATGGTTTTAAGGTGATAACTCATGCATGAAAAGTTTACTCAATACCACCATCTCCAGGTGTCTGTGAGGACAAACTGACAAAGACTTACTCGTTTAGTAGAGATGAGGATCTCAGTTATAGGAACAGGGACCTGGAATGAGAAGAAAAGTGTTTAGTGTGAAGATTGTTGGAAATGAAATGGTTTCAATATATAGATTAAAAGTCAACCAAAGGACTTCTGATGACCTTGAAAACCTGCAATTCCTCCAGAAGAACTTCTTCGACTGTGTCGGCTTCTTTGTTGTAGATTGTGATCAATTTTAATACTACAGAATCATCTGAGTTAAAGAGAAAGACAACCTGAATTATGCACTGATAAAATACATTTTATATTAAAGTTTGTAATGTTCTTGAAAGAAGTCTCTTATGTGATCATCAAAACGGTAATTGGACAGTGTTGTGAAACATTAGCAAAATATTGGACAGTGTTGTGAAACATTAGCAAAATATAATAAAATAACTGTTTTTTATATATATATATATATATATATATATATATATATATATATATATATATTTTAGAATGTAATTTATTCCTGTGATGCAATGCATGCATTGCTGCAATCTTAAGTGTCACATGATCCTTCAGAAATTATTATATTATGCTGATTTAAGATAAAATGCTGAAGTAAAATTTCTAATAATATATATATAAATGTATCATTGTTGAACAGTTGTGCTGCTTTGTAGTTTTCTGGAAATTATGATAATTTTCTAAAAATGCAATAGCCTATAGTTGGCCTAGAAAAAAGTTTATTGTTATTGTTACATAAAAACAAGCTGCTGCAAATATTAAGCATGACAAAAGCAACAATCATTAAATAAAGCCCATATGGCTCTGCAAATCAGAGTGTACAAGTCAATATAGTTACAAAAACTGAGTACCAGTCCCTATGAAGAGAACATTGTAGTGTCCGTCCTCAGCTTCCACTCGGTCCACCACCAGCTGTGTGAGTTTACGTCCTCCTTCAGTGTCCAACAGAATGGGCCGCCTGTGAATGGGCTGCACCTCCTGGAACATGAGGGGATGGGAACGCACAAAACGCAGGACCTCATCCGGATACTCCTTTGAACTGGAAAACTGGCCTCCATTTATTTTACTGGCACACTGTGAGAGAGAAAAATCAGTAAATATGAATACAGGTTGAACAAAGTTCGCCATGACACCAAACACTATCAGGTCTTTCATTTTGTTCCTCCTGATCTGAGAATACACTCTAAAAAAATGCTGGGTTGAGACCGCTGCGTAGTTTGGGTTGAAAATTGGTCTCGATTTTAACCCAGCAGTGCTGAGTTGGGAAAGAGAGCACGCACGTCACGTTAAGATCGTACGTCTCCAGTGCGAACAGCCACCATTTTCTCAGCGTGAAAGAAGCGAGAAGCGAGTGAACGTATGGTAAGTAAAAATTCAAAACCTAAAGTTATCGTTTATTGTTTATCCGGTTGTATGAAAGGTGGAAGGTTTTATGAAAAGCAGAAACAAAGGAGCTTAACGTTATATATATATATTTTTTAAAGTGGACGCGGTTTTCGCCTCAGACATGGACTGAGGTCTCATTTAACAGTACTGAATGGAAGAGGTATTTTTAATATATAATGTCCGTGAATGTTTTACATTATCTGCACTTTTTGAGGTGTTAATAGATGGTTAAGGTTAAACTCATGTTAATTTCTTGTCTTATTTTTCGCGGTTAAACTGAATGTACGTTAGTCTCCTAAAGGAAACGGCACTGCGTAAAGGCTAGCATAATTATTTTGAGGCTGTTGAAGTGGTAATTGTTAAAAGTATGTTTTGCATGTAATATTTCAGACTTGTCGAGCTCGTGTCTTCATCGTGTCAGCGCCGAGAGTTAAAGAGACAGAAGCTGTTTGTGTGAGGAGTCACAGTCTGTCTGAGGAGGAGGAGGTGTTCTCAGCTTCTTCTGAAGAGAGGGACAGACGATTTAGGGCAAGTAAACTTCAGAATTCTATCAAGTTCTCTTTATTTTTACTAAGACTAAAATAATGTTTGTTTTTGTAGATGTTGAAATCCAGAGACAAGATAACTTCATTCTTTTGAGACTGATGTGGTTTTTTTTTTTTTTTTTTTTTTTCTAGAAAATTTATGTTTCTGTTGTGTCCTGCCTGTTTACTTCACATTTTGATGCAACAACAGTGTGATTATATGTTCATATTTTATTGAAACCATTGATGTCCCTCTTTGCCGAACTCATTCATTGCAGAACACAAACCAACTTTGGAGATGTCTGATCTGGAGAGTCATCATTCTTGGTCTTCCCTCTTACAGGTAAAGTTCACATAAAAAACTTTTTGTCATTCCAAACCTATATGACTTTTGTCCGTCTTTACAACACAAATGAATATGTTCCGAATTTTCTCATAATTTTGTTAATCCATTTATAGTCTAGACAATCAATATTTTCAAGCCTCATAAATAGACTAATCAGAAATCCTGCGGTGCACAACTAAATCTACCAGACTGCCTTTTGAAAGGTCAGCTCTCAGAGACATACTTTTTTTCATATGCTTTTCCCAAGAAAAACCACACATGGAAATTGAAGAATTGAGACAAATTCTGAGATGTGAACAATGGATATACCCTGATTCTTCAAAATGAGACGAGACTCAACAAAACAGAGAAAATCACTGTCAGTAACAGGTCATCACTAACTATTGGAAACCAATCGTACTCTTTTTTTTTTTCAGATGGAGATGAATAGCCAGAGAAGGACAATAATCAGATATGATTATAATTCAGACCACTGCAATTTAAACACCTCGATTTCACATTACCTCCATAAGTGCTCGGCTTCAGGCATTAACGTTAAAGAATTGGCATGACACACTCGAGGAGAATAGTGATGTGCACAGTCATGCTGAAAATAGACTCATCTGTCATGAGAGAGATTCACTCAAGTGCGCCTCCAAATAACAACTGTGTCAGAGATACACTTTGATTTCTGATATAACAAATGATGAGACAAAGTGACTGATGGACCCAAAATACATGCAAATATTACTCACTGATCCAGGTCGTGGGTAGGGGACCCTGCCGTTGTACACTTTCCAGTGGTGGTCAGTCCGTTCCCGGTGTGCAAAAGGCCCATTAAACGCTGCACGGATGTCTTCCATGTTATACATGCACACTGCGTATCCTTTAAACACAGCACTGAGTGAAAAAACAGGTGCAGATGAGCGTCCAGGCAGCTGTCAATCAAAATAAACTGAGAATATGTAAGTATATATCGGTCTGTTCTGTGACACATGTGACCTCACCCACCTGGTGGTGCTAAACAGACCAAAGATCTCTGGATGTTTCTCATCTTTCTTCCGTAGCACGAACACATCCTCTAAAATGACACAGATACTTACTTTACTTTTTTGTTTATTCTTTATTTATAAAAAAAATAAAAAAAATAAAAAAAATTATATATATATATACACACCAATTTGGGAAACTCTTTATTTATTTTTTACATTCCATTCTATTTTAAAATCAAAGATTAATAATATAAAACCGCTATCCTGTAACTCACAGTAGAGCATGATGCTAGAAACACCAAGGTCATGGGTTCAATACTAGGCAAAAAAAGAACTGAATAAATGTGTACCTTGAATGCAATATTAGTTACTTTTTGATAAAATCGTCTGCCAAATGCATAAATATAAAGGTTTCTTTGCACAAGATAATGAATTTAAATTTAAATTATGTATTAATATACAATTTTGTAAAATATAAATCATTTTAAATCATTTTACAAAAATGACAACGCCAAATGAACATAGTTCCATCTTGCACTTTACATCTTTGGAACAGATGAGGTGTTTAATAAGATGTCAGTGCTTTCATTTGAAAATCAAAGGGCCTATCAGAGAGTCCCTCCAAGATTACAAAGTTTGGTGATGTTTAAACAGCCCAGCTGGTGAAACAGATTTGGATTTTCAATTCACACAGCTGGCTTATACAGTGAAGACATGGAGATCTATTACAAAGTCATCTGGATGGACAGATGGGTGGATGAATACCTGATGAAATCTCCATGAAAATATGAAAAGCAAAAACAGACTTATCAGCAGTTTTGCCCTGAGGCATCTGATGAATAGAATCACTGAGCTGGAAGAAACTGTTCATCTGAAGCTAAAACTGCTGTTTTTCCTTTCTTTCTTTGTGCTATTGTGGCCATTTCAGTTAAGCATCCCTACTGTATGTTGACAGACTACAGATACAGCTCAGAGCATGACAGTGACTTTCTCTTTATATTACCAACACGAGCTAAATCAAAAGTTGCATACTATCTTCTCTATATAGTAAGCAATATTACGGTAATGCATCACAGACATGTCAGCGCTAACCAGATGACAGACTGTTTATGGTTCATTTTCATTCTCAAACAGCAGAGCAAGGCACTAGCAATGTCAAGATCATGTGTTTGATTCCCAGGGAAAGAATGAATTGAAAACCTTGAATGCAATGTATGTCGCTTTGGTTAAAAGTATGTGCCAAATGCATAA